>NW_016823417.1:0-801 GCF_001698545.2 Rhinopithecus bieti | reverse complement strand
TCGGCCATCTTGCTCCGGATTGTTTTCCTAAATGAGTTTCTTTCGGCTGATTCTGCTTACTTTTAAAAAACTTTATTATTAATTTTAGATTTAAATGGTACAGGTAGAGGTTTATTATATGGATACATTGCGTGATACTGAGATTTGGGCTTCTAATGATCCTGTTACCCAAGTGATGAATACAGAACCCTAGGTAGTTTTTCAAGCCTTGGCCCCCTTCCTCCCTCCTCTGTTTTGGTTGTTGACAGAGTCTGCGGTGTCTAATGTCCCTATCTTTGTGTGTGCATGGACCCAATATTCAGCTCCCGCTTGTAAGTGAGAATATGCAGTATTTAGTTTTCCATTTCTGTATAAATTCACTTAGAATAATGACCTCTAGCTTCATCCATATTGTTACAAATGACCTTATTTCATTTTTTGAAATGGCTGCATGGTATTCCATGGTGTGTATGTGACACATTTTCTTTGTCTAATCCACTGTTAATGGTCACCTGGGTGGATTCCATGTCTTTGTGAATAGTGCTGTGATGAACATACTAGTGCAGGTGTCTCTGGGTATATACTCAGTAATAGGATTGCCAGCTGAATGGTATTCCACTTTCAGTTCTTTCAGAAATCTCCAACCTGCTTTTCTTTCTCTTTTTTCTTTTCTTTCTTTCTTTCTCTTTCTTCTTTCTTTCTCTCCTTCCTTCCTTCCTTCCTTTCTTTCCTTCTTTCTTTCCTCCTTTCCTCCTTTCCTCCTTTCCTCCTTTCCTCCTTTCCTCCTTTCCTTCCTTCCTTCCTTCCTTCCTTCCTTCCTTC
>NW_016823416.1:0-802 GCF_001698545.2 Rhinopithecus bieti | reverse complement strand
AGCAGAAAAGCTGAGAATTTTAAAAATCAGAGTGCCTCTTCTCCTCCAAAGGAACACAGATCCTTGCCAGCAACGGAACACAGCTGGATGGAGAATGACTTTGACAGGTTGACAGAAAGAGGCTTCAAAAGATCAGCAATAACAAACTTCTGTGAGCTAAAGGAGGATGTTCCAACTCATTGCCAAGAAGCTAAAAACCTTGAAAAAAGATTAGATGAATGACTAACTAGAATAAACAGCATAGAGAAGACCTTCATGGCCTGATAGAGCTGAAAACCATGGCATGAGAACTATGTGACACATGCACAAGCTTCAGTAGCTGATTCGACCATGTGGAAGACAGGGTATCAATGATTGAAGATCAAACGAATGAAATGAAGTGAGAAGAGAAGTTTAGAGAAAAAAGTGTTAAAAGAAACACACAAATCCTCCAAGAAATATGCGACTATGTGAAAAGACTAAATCTACGTCTGATTGGTGTACCTGAAAGTGACAGAGAGAATGGAACCAAGCTGGAAAACACTCTTCAGGATATTATCCAGGAGAACTTCCCCAGCCTAGCAAGGAAGGCCAAAATTCAAATTCAGGAAATACAGAGAATGCCACAAAGATATTCCTCGAGAAGAGCAACCCAAGACACATAATTGTCAGATTCACCAAGGCTGAAATGAAGGAAAAAATCTTAAGGGCAGCTGGAAGGAAAAGTCAGGTTACCCACAAAGGGAAGCCCCTCAGACTAACAGCAGACCTTTCAGCAGAAATTCTACAAACCAGAAGAGAGTAGGGGCCAATATTTAAAATT
>NW_016823415.1:0-801 GCF_001698545.2 Rhinopithecus bieti | reverse complement strand
TATAAAAGAAAAAAAAAAGAATCTATTTATCATAGACGTTAATTACACATGCATTTTTATCTGTAGGAAAATATCAGGAGGAAGGATGATGCATAACTTGTCCCCACTGCTTCCACCCCCAGCCCACCCATATCTAGGAAAGTCCTTGTTGAGGAATGGACCTGGTAAAGACCTCTCTAGAACACTTATTATGTTCTGGGGAGGTGCTATGTCATCTTATTCTTCAAACCAGAGTGGGAGCTGAAGAAAAAAAAAATTAACTGCCAATTTATCTATATCCCAGACAGAATTCTTATTTTCTGAGTATTTTACATCTCTGAGGCTATCACCTAAAATCTTTTTATGTATAAAATAAACTTTGTTGATAATTTTATCCCTCAGAAGGCTGGCCCACTACAATAATAACTTTGTGACAGTTGAAAGGTTAATTGAATCTATTATAACAGCACAGTTCAATTCTAATCCATTTCCCGGTGGAAAAAAATTCTAGTGAATGTATTTTTCCCCAATTATAAAAGTATCATATTCACTGTAAACTATTGGAAAATAGAAAAAACTAAAGAAAGTCATCCTTAATCTTATCATTTTACCGCTTTTAGAAATGACATGTATTTCCTTCCAGAATTTTTTCTATGTTGGAAAATATTTTGACCTTATGGAGCAGGATTATTTTTTCCAAGATGCTTCACTTTTTAATCATGATGGTGAAAATTTAGGTTTGAAAAATGTGGAATAGTTTAGAAGTACAATTTAAAGATCTAAGCTAGTAATGTTCAATTATAGCTGCCTTTGCTACAAAAT
>NW_016823414.1:0-1086 GCF_001698545.2 Rhinopithecus bieti | reverse complement strand
CCCGAGACCACAAATAACCTCATCTGGAAAAAAAAAAGAAGCTCTGAAAACCGCTTGGTGATTTGTGTGTTCAACCCCCTGAGTTACACCTTTATTTCGTGGGGCCATTGGCTAGCCCTGTTTTTGTGGAATCTGAGAACTGATATTTCAGATCCCTTTGAAGACTATAGGACCAAAGGAAATATCTTCTGATCAAGATGAGAAAGAAGCTTTCTGAGAAACTTCTTTGTGATCTATGAATTCATCTCACAGAGTTACACCTTTCTCCTCATGAAGCCGCTCGCTAAGACTGTTCCCGTGGAATTGGCAAAGTGATATTTGAGAGCCCATGGAGGGCTACGGTGAAAAAGGAAATATCCTCAGATCAAAACTGGAAAGAAGCGTTCTGAGAAACTGCATTGTGACATGCGAATGCAACTCACAGAGCTACACTTTGCTTTTCATTGATCCGTTTGCTAACAGTGTTTTCTTGAAATCTGCATTGGGATATTTCTAGCACCAGGAAGCTTCCAGTGACAAAGGAAATATCCTCAAATAAAAACTAGTAAGTAGCGTTCTGGGGAACTTCTTTGTGATATGAGAATTCATCTCATGGAGATACAACTTTGTCTTCACGAAACAGTTTGCTATCATTGTTAGCGTGGAATCCACAAAGTGATATTTGGGAGCGCATTGAGGCCCACGGTGAAAGCAGAAATTTCCTCAGATAATAACTACAAAGATGCTTTCTGAGAGAGTGCTTTCTGATGTGTGAATTCATCACACAGAGTTTCACCCTTCTCTTCTTGTAACAGTTTGCTAACACTGTTGTTGTGGATTATGCAAAGTGATATTAGGGAGCTCATTGATGGCTATGGTGAAAAAGGAAATATCCTCAGATCAAAACTGGAAAGAAGCGTTCTGAGAAACTGCATTGCGATGTGTGAATACAACTCACAGTGTTACACGTTTCTCTTCAGTGATCAGTTAGCTAACACAGTTTTCTTGAAATCTGCAATGGGATACTTCTTAGGGCAATGAATCTAACGGTGACAAAGGAAATATCCTCAGAGAAAAACTAGAAAGAAGCTTTTTTTTTTTTTTTTT
>NW_016823413.1:371454-384133 GCF_001698545.2 Rhinopithecus bieti | reverse complement strand
CCAGTGATGATGAACATTTTTTCATGTGTCTAAGTGCTCTTGAGGAGAACTATCTTCTTCCAACCACATGGACAACCACTAGGGGAGACTCTTTCCTAGGCCACTGGCACCAAGAATACTGTGCAACCTCCTCCAGGACTTGACAGGTGGGAAGGCACAGCTCCCCCTTTATCTAACTGATTTTAGGGAAGTAGTATAATTTTTGGTCTTCACTCCAGGTTCTGCTATCCTCACAAATAATGAAAGCCCTTTTCTCTTTTACTTCTCAGGAGCTCAAGTCTTGGCAGCAGAGGGATTTCCTGTAGATTCATTTAATGGGGTTATTTTATTTGTTGAAATGTCCAGCAAAGTGCTGGCAAAAAAAAGGGGGTGGGGTTGGGGTGGGGTCAGGGATGTGAATTTGGATCATTATTCATGAAAATCCAACCATTATTTTTCAGTTTGAACATATATTTCTTTTCTGTTGTCCTTTTTGTGGTTATTTTCTCAAGATGGCTATTCCTAGGGGCCTAGACCTTACCACTAACATCTCTAGAATCACCTTCTGAAAGAAAGAAAATAATGGATCTGTTTTCCTTGAGCTCTAGTTAAAAAATAGAAGTGGAAAACTTCAAGTGACCCAGTTTTCACATTTACACAAACCAGAGACCAGAGAGCAGAGGACGGTGATTGGCCTTTTCTAACATAATTGCAGGGATAGAATGTGGAGGGAATAGTTCCTCAAAATAGACTGCATTTATAGTATGGGAAAGAATAGAGATTTTTCCATCCATCACACTTCACTTTGTGTAAGTATCGACTATATGGTAATTGACCTGAAAAGTGAGTGTAAGCTCTTTTTACCAATATTGGTTTCATGTGTGCTTGAGTTTTCTCTTGCCTGAGTATTTTTCTCTTTTAAAATAGGAAAACATTCCAGTTACATTTGCTACTTGTCCCATGAATAACATGACTAACACTAGAGGCACAGAACAAATAGAACTTTCAGTTTTGCTGTCACTCCATTGCTATAGCACAGAGACATGCATATTTAAAAAGGGTAAACTTTTTTTAATGTTTCTCTTCTTAGGAGAACATTTTAGGGACAGTAAAATAGGTATCTATGGAGAAATAACCAGTTTCTTAACATAGCAGAACTTAAAAATGTGTTAATTTCTGAAATTTTAATTAAATGAGCAAAAATCAAGATTCCTGATTGAATGTACATGCATTATTGATTATGCCTGCATCTATTTTTTAATCAAATATTCTAAGAGAATCACACACCACTTCAAATCCTGATTGACTCATAATTTAATGCTTCTTCATGCAGCATCAAATGTAACTTCAATTTTCAAACGTTGTACAAATTATATATTTGAGATTTCAAAGCTAGCTAAATGTTCTCTGCTGAAGGAGACTGAAACAGAAAATGCAAAAAATAAAATAACTTGTTTTGTACTTTGGAATGCATGTGCTTAATTTAGAAAGAGGCTTACCTAGTAAATTTTCTTGATTAAGCAACTGTGAAATTTCACCTTGTATTTCCTGAGTGTGCAGAGTCTGGAGAATCATACATCTCAATTGCCTTGGGTAAGTATTCTAAGCAACAGAATTGCAGTTGGCTTCATGAAACAGAAAAACAACTCCAATGGCTTAACCACGTGTGTGTGCATGTGTGTGTTATGTGTGTTTTCCAAGCAATAAGAAATCTGTATGATTTATAGATCAGGACTGGTGCAAAAGTAATATGAGAGACCTTGGCTCCTATTTCTACCTTTAGCATGTAGCATTCACAGTCATGGTTCCAATATAACCACTTTACCTTCAGGGAAGAGGAGGGTAATAATAAAGACAAAAGGGTGATGCTTTTCTTTAGAAAGTAAAACTTTCTCAGAAATCCTCAGCAAGTGCCTACTTACATCTCATTGGCTGGAATGATGTAACATACCCACCTATGGCTGCAAGGATGGCTTAGAAATGCCAATTTTAGCCTGAACACATACAATCAGAGTTATTTAAATTACAAATAGAAGGGGCTGGGAAATGAAGACTCCCAGAAAGCTCTCAGTGTTCAACACTGCTTATGACATGTTAGCTATTGCGCTAATTGCCAAAGACAGCTGAAAGGAGAGACTAAGACGTACTAAAGCAGTGGGGTTAGAATCAAGCTTGAAGTCCCACAGCTGATACTCCTGTAATAGAGTCAAAAGTCACTCAGATACAACTCAATCAAAATGTTGGTTCTGTCAGAAGCAGCTAGGCACACAGATGTGTCTTCAGGAAGCCTAGGTGAAGGATATGGTTTCTGTATGACATAACTCAAGTGGGCTGAATCTATTTCCTTCTGTACTCTGGTGGGCCGTGTAAAAGACTTACCTCCTAGTTGGATGTGTTTTGTTGTTGTTGTTTGTTTTAGAAAACCACCATTAAAATTTACCTTTCTTTGGAAATAAGCTAAAGTTCCTAGGACTTTTCCCTCTGCACACTATCATGGATTAATTGATTGAACAGCCACATATTCTTTCAGAGTTGCTGGGGGAGGCCTTGACTTCTGAGGCAAGAGTATGAGTGTTTGGGGTCATTGTATGGGATAAGCTTGTTATTAGTTATCCCATACAATGACCCCAAAGGCCTTTCCTAAGGGCCTTAGGAAAAGCTCAGAATGCAGAAGGCGAGAAGTTCACCTTCCTTAGCATTTTGCCTAGACTTCTCCTGCAGCAAATGTATTTGATTGCAAACAAGATGGGAATAGAAGGAAGGATCCAATGTCAGGTTTCTGAGAAGATTCTTATAAAAAGCTCATGTCTCAACCATAATCTTACTCTTCCAGATGCAAGCATCAAGAATGCTAAGTCCAAAGTTACATTTTCACATAATCAGCTGTCAACTTTAGGCAGGAAAATCAAGGACTATGATTGCTATGTCCTATTTTTCTTGCAGATATATAATGAGAATACATTATGTATTTGCTACCTTTGTTTGAAAGGCTCTCAGGTAAGTAGCACAAGACTATGGCTTGCATGGCATTAAGTTAATGTTTTATAGTTAGAAAAAAATAATCCTGTTAAAGAATCTATAAAGTATACTGACATGGTTACCCAACACTACTGTAAAAGGTAGGCTAATTCCCAACTGAAACACACATTTAGTGCTGCTAGACATCCAGTCTCTTGCTTAGTCCACAAACTTTTCTTCTTCTTATCTGAGCAATGAAATATCTTATTTGTCAAATAATCATCTATGCTTTCTGGAAGATTTATATTATTATATAAATAATGTTATGATAAATATATATACACAAGCATATGTTATATACATGTATACACTATATACATGTATACATGTATATGTATTTATCAAAACATTTATAATAATACAAATTTGGGAGCAAAGCCTATCTATATACTGGAATATATGTAGTCACTTAAGATGGCACTGTAACTATGTTTATTGAAGCTGAAAATATATTTGTAAAAGCATATGTGTACATATGTAGTATATACAAAATTACAAATGGCATGAAAGAAACCATAAATAGTATTATTTCTTACTGAGCATTATGGGCAATTTTCACTTATCTTCTTAAACTATTACATATTTTATAGTCTAAAAGTATTTATAACAAAGAAATAAAATCACCAAAAGAGTATATAAAGAGGGCTAACCCTTGAAGAACTTTTATTAGAATAATTTTAAGATACATTTAAGAGAAGAAAACAATCTAATGTCTTATATAAAGGTACCTACAAATGAAAGAGAATGGGAGTTAAATTTCATTTTAGTGATGATTTTGCATTCAAGAGTGTTCTCTCAACATTATTTTGCATTAAATATTAATTTTATCCCCATACAATATCCACAGGAGGAATAGTTTTACTATCTTATTCCAACAGAAAATATTCAAATTTTAATAAATTTATAAAATTAAATATAAAAAGAAAGAAAAAGAAATGAGGACTCTGAGCTTAGGAGTTAGTAGGAAGGTAAGTGGACAAGCCTGACTTACACAGTGAGAATGTAAACAAAAAAAGAAAAACAAACAGAAAAAAAACAACTGTCCACCTCTCTCTGGCCACAGTGGACCCACTGTTGAAGAAAAAAATAAAATGGCATTTTTCCACCAGATACTGCTAATGTAAAGAGTGAAGCAGACACAAGTTTGTTTGTTTGTTTGTTTTTCAGTAACATTCCACTTTGGGACTCCTCAGTCCTAGGTCTGTCTTAACTCACAAGGATTCATAGTGCTGCGGACTCATTTGCTAAAATTCCTTCTTCAGAGCCCACCATGTTTATTCTGAGAAGATGGTGAATGGCAATGTAAAGAAATCAACTCACCTGTGCTTCTGTGTTAGCTGATAGACCATAATGCCTACAGCACTACATGCACAGGACTGTGGGAAATACTGCAGCATGGGAATCCTCAGGCTTCCTCTGAAGACAAACGAGGCCAAAGGAGAGTGAATGGCACTTCTCTTCCAGCTGCCTGGGGACATAATGCAAGGCAGTTTCCCAAAGACCCAACATTCTTTAGAAGCCTCGTGAATTATTTTTTAAATGATGAAAATTTGTATTCTGCTTCATACTGCACCCATGCTATGTCAACAGAAAAATGTTTTAAGTTACTTAAAGAGAGGGAAAATAAAACAAAAGGTTTTAGTCAGACAATGGGAATACTACTATTGAAATAAGTCATGGGGGTTGATGAGAAAGATCATTTGGGAGGTACAGTGGCTCAGTCCCAACACTTTGGGAGGCTGAGGTGAGAAGATTGCTTGAGCCCAGGAGTTTAAGATCAGCCTGAGTAACACAGTGAGACCCCATCTCAACAAAAAATTTTAAAAAATTATCTGGGCATGGTAGTGTGCTCCTTTGGTCCCAGCCACTTGACAGGCAGAAATGGTAGGATTGCTTGAGCCCTGGAATTTGAGGCTGCAGTGAGCCTTGCACCACTGTACTCCAGCCTGAGTGACAGAGCAAGTCCCTGTCTCAATTTAAAAGTGAGAGAAAGAGAGAGAGAGAGAGAGAGAGAGAGAGAGAGAGAGAGAGAGTGTGTGTGTGTGTGTGTGTGTGTAAGAGAGAGAGAGAGAGAGAGAAAGAGAAAGAAATATCCTCTTCTTTATAGTGTGGGGATTCAGGACATAAAATTCACAGGTTTGAATTTGACACCACCTCTTTCCAGTTGTCTGGGCAAGTTACTAACTTCTCAGTGTCTCATCTGTGAAATGAGAATGATACTTGGGTTTTGCATTGTAGGAGATTTAAATAAAGTGATTAATGTAAAGTATTTATCTCATTTCCTGCTAGTCAAGCCATACTAAAATATGGCAGCAATAATAAAAGCTTCATAGAAGCATAATAAATTGAAAAGAGTAACAATGCAGATGGCATTTAGCATTCTGGAGATTTGTATTGGTGTCACAATATTAAAAGAACACACACTCCGACCAACATTCAAGTACCAGTGGTAACTCAGTTGCTTTATAACCTGTGACCCATAGAAGAGGGATTCTCTAAACACCAAAAGAATCAATGTGTTGCAATTTTTTTAAGGTGATATTGGTGGAAATGTTAGTAAATGCATTATTTTGCGGCAAAGTAGAACCATTTGATTTCCTCAGCTGCCTAGAAGATTCTCTGGATTTTCTTTACCATTTTAGGAAAATTCTTTCCAAAGGAACTTTATATTAAAGAAAGTTAAGTTATGTAATTATTTACTTTACCATCAACATTTTCTTTTAGTTTTCAACAATGCCTCAAACAAGTCTTTCTGATCAACTCATGTCACACAACTCTAAAAAATCTAACTTCTTTTTTATGTTCTTGTTTTTTAGTTTTAAAATTCCTCTTTTAAATTTCTTTGAGCATTTTAAACTTACTAAGCTCATTTCCTATTTCCTTATGTTCAAATTATGTTTGTTACCATATTATAGCTCCTCTTTATAAAGATTTATTCCTTGAATCTTTTGTAATCTTTGTAAGTTTATCATACTTTTCATGAGAATCCCACACACTCTGTTCTAGGAAACATAGTCACAGGGCAATCTCCCTTTCAGCTCTGCATGGCAGAGTTCCTAGAGCTTCATTGATTTTATATACTCCTATATGAATTTCTTGTCGTAGGGTTCCCACATTTCGTAAGTATTATAAAATTGGATCTCACATCCACATACAGTACAAACCTGTGGGTCCAACTGCTTTTGAGCTACACTTTTTCCAGCAAGAGTTCCTGGTGGTCTGTAATTTCCTTGCAGCTATCTGATTTCTCATCTGGGGGCTACACAACTCTTATGCAGACTTTCAAGATTTTAAGAGTGAAGCCCCTCTTCTTTTACAAGGTCTACTGTGTAGATAGGAGCTCACTCCTATGCAGCATTTGTTTATGCTTTCTCCCTCCTTTGGAATATGAGCTCTCCTAAGGCTGAGATCTTGTTAGATTTGGTCACCCCTTTTGGCCTCATGATAAGCCAATATTAGTCGATCATAAAGTTAATGAAGAAATAGATAAATGTTGGGCCTATGGATTTGAATGCTCCGTGGCCTATTTTTTTTTTTTTTTTTATGTCTTGTGGGTACATTTACTCCAATGTGACAGATCCAGTCTTAATTAGCAATGTGAGTGTGGACATCCAAGCATCAGGACACAATAATAGAGAAGATGTTTTTATATACAAAATTTAAAAAATACCATTTTCTTAATAAGAATTAGAGATATTACCTTCTTGAGAAGAACAAAACAACATTCTGTACAGTTCTGTATTCCAGTTATAATAAATAGTAGAGATTTTAAGTGTAATGGCTGCATTTACTTACATAATTGCTTTCATATTAGGGACCACTTAGATTTAAAAATATCCAGGATATATCTTATCATTGTTTGTCTTTATTAGATTATGAATAAGAATAAAATAACATAAAATACAGTAAGACATGAAGCACAATAGACATAGTAAGACATAAAGACATAAATAGTAAGACATAAAGAACATGATGATCACTTGAGTACCTTCCAATTTATAGGGACAGCAAAACGTTATGGTTAACTTTGAAGTTCCTCTTGTGTCAATTTCTGATTCTTTCCCATTCCATTCTCGAATGAATCATGATCATAAACTTTTGTGTCCATTATTTTCTCTTTTAAAATTTATTCTTAGTTACTTATAACATGTACCATGTATATTGTATTATAACATCCAAGTAAATGTCTATAATATATTGCTTAATTTGTCTATATTTTTAACTTGCTTCTTTGCTCTGCATTATACTCTTGGCTAATGCTATTGCATGTGGTTAGAATATGTTCATTTTCAACGGAGGAAAGTATTCCATTGTCTCATATTTTTTACTTTGTTTGACATTTGATTTGTTTCCTATAATTTCTGCTTTTAGAAATAGTACTTCAATGAACATTTTTGGTACGCATGCCTGATGACACGCCAAAGAATTTTTCTATAATAGAGCTTTTCAAGAGTCGTGCCATGTTAAGTTACAGATTGTGCTACAAAATGGTATCCATCCTGAAATTATCTAGTGAGGCCTGGGTTAGCTAGAACCCCTGGACAAGTTGCTCCAAACACTGGCTGCTTCATTACAGTCTCCTCAGAGGATTACCAGAGCAAAATGGAGTCAAATATGGTACTCCGTGTTCTCCTTCAGCTGTGAGCACACTAAGTGTCCTTAGATGCTAAAATGCTTTGTCCCATGGACATCTATTTGAAAAGTTGGCTTCAAAGTGAACCATTGCCCATAGTTGATAAGGGACCCTAGGAACTGCTGAGAGCTTGTGTTCCAGATGGCCAAAAAGCACAGCCTAAAAAGCACAGCCAAAAGCAGAGGGGAGACTGGTCAAGACTTGGGTTTTGGGATCACCAGATGTTATTCCTGAATTCCTGCCTTCAAATATAACAGATAGTTCTGTTTAATTATGACAAATGTGTACTTTTATTAAGCAAAAGGCTTGCTACAATTGGCTTTATACATATTCATACTTCTGCATGATTTTGAAATTGTTGACAGAAAAAGACTAACTGAATTTAAAGTATGTTCCCATTTTTGCATTATTTGCAACTTTACCTTGGAAGAAAAGGAAGATCTGTTTTCTACTGTAAATATAGTTACAACTGTTGTGCATGTTTATTGATTTTGAGAAATTAAACTTTTTACCACCTATTTGAGTGAATTATTGCTGATGCTGGTTTTTGGGTATCTGTAGTGTTCATTATGCAGAGTCATGATAAGGGATTGCACATGGCAATTTCAAGTATAGGTCTGATAAAGTTATAGTCATGAAAAAATTGAACATTCTCAAATATTTTAAATCATATTATTTAGAACTTTCAGATTAATTTAATATTGAATTCAATATTTAAAATTTATTTTAAAGATATTAATTATATAATCCAAAAAGAACCTAATAGATGTTTTAAAATCTGTGCCTCATTATGAGTGCTCTCATAATCCCTAAAATTTACACCAGTATAGATTATTTGCATACTTCCATTGTTTACATGTGTCATAATTTGAAAACCTGGGAAGCATTGTGCTACAGGATGCATTTAGAAATAGAAATTCTGGGTTAAATGACATGAACATAATCTTTAATTGACAATGCCTAATTGTTTTCCAATTTACAATCCACTCCAAGTAGCAAAGTACAAATATACTTGTTCCAAATCCTTGCCAACATTTGCATGGTTTTAAATTTTATCCATCTTGGAGGTGTGCTTTTTAAATTTGTAGTTCCCTGGTTACCAATGAGTTTAAATATCATCTTACATGTTTATTGATCACTCAGGTACTTCTTCTGTTAAATGTCAATCCAAATATTTTGCTCACTTTTATTGCTTATCTTTTTCTTGTACAGTTATGTGAGTTCTTTGTTTATCCTAGATAATAGTCCTCTGTAAATTATTCACATTCCAGTCATCTTCTTCCCGTACGTTGGTAGACTTCTCATTCTCTTTCTGGAGTCTTGATGAGCAGAAGATTCTTAAGTATTCCTTATGGTTTATATATTTATATCTTTTGTAAGATACGTCTCCTATAGCAAAATTATTTTCCTATATGCCTGCTGAGAAAGTTTTATGGTTTCACTTTTTACATTAGATTTTAATCACTCATGAATTCGTTTGGCGGTAAGTAGCTAGAGATCAATTTATTTTTTAATTTCATATCAATATTTCCATCACTGATCCACAGTATAGTTCTGTCATAAGTCAAGTTTCTGTATATTTTGGGGCACTGTTTTGAGACTCTCCATTCTGTTTTCATTTATAACTGAAATCTCTGCACATGCCCTCCACAGTCTTAATTACTATCTTATTAAAGTAATTCTAAGAATGTTAGAATTTTTACTGTAATTTTAGTCTATAAGAATTGAAATCTTTCAGCATTAATTTTAAATGAACTTGTTATATCTTGCTATTAGACTTTAATATATTTCATTATAGTATTTTTTTCATGAAGATCTTATACATCTTTTTAGATTTACTCCTAGATATGTATATTTTATGGTAATGCAAATAATGCATTTTATGCTATTTTCTACCTTTTGTTGACAGGAAATTCAGTTGGAATTCAGTTAATTTTCTGCAGTGATAATGTATCCAGCAAACTTGTTATATTCTTCTATAGGTGCTGAAAATTATTGTTATATTCTTCTATAGGTGCTGAAAATGCTGTGGACACTTTGGGGTACTTTATATAGACAATCATATCACCCCAAATAATGAAAGCTGTGATTCTTCCTTTTCAAACCGTACCTGTTTTATTTCAGTCACTCCTCTTACAGTGATTGCCAGAACCTCTTATTTTACTGTGGTTTTTTTTCTGCTTACTCTTCATGATGCCTTCTTGGTGCATGCATGTGTGTGTGTGATTTACAATGGTGAACTCATATTTTGGGGAATATTATTATGTAATATACTTTGAGGCCTATGTGAAGGTACTCTTCTTAGTTTGAAGAGTAGGGGGATGATTTGCATTCGTTTCTATCAGGTACCTGCATTAATGTTAAACTTTTGAGTCATTTTCAGTACACCAAGCTAGGGTAAATTTGGTTAGACGAAGATATGTTTTGGATTTGCTTCCACACCCAAATCTCCTGTCGAATTGTGATCCCCAATGTGGTGGAGAGGCCTGTTGGGAGGTGATTGGATCACGGCAGCCGACTTCCCCTTTGCTATTCTCATCACAGTGAGTGAGTTCTCACGAGATTTGGTTGTTTAAAAGTATGTAGCACCTTCCCCTTCATTCTCTCTTCCTGCTGCTCCGGCCAGGTAATATGTGGCTTCTTTTTCTTCACCTTCAGCCATAATTGTAAGTTTGCTGAGACCTCCCCAGCCATGCTTCCTATACCTCCTGCAGAACCAGGAGACAATTAAACCTCTTTTCTTTATAAATTACCCAGCCTCAGCTAGTTCTTTATAGCAACGTGAGAACGGACTAATACAGACTACAAACCTGCCTATGAATTATCTTATAAATACTCAAATGTTTTGTCTTTTTTCTATTCTGTGACAGAATTTAAGACAATTTTTTTTTGTCTCCCTTAAGTTGGCATGTTTAATTCTAGTTCACACAAACCTGAAGGGACATGATGGTTAATTTTTTTGTGTGTCAGTTTGGCTAGGCCACAGCAATCAGATACTTTGTCAATTATTCTAGATGTTTCTGTGAAGGTGTTTTTAGATGAAATTAGCATTTAAATCAATGAAGTTTTAATAAAGCAAATTACATTTCATAATATGGGTGGGCCTCACAGCAGTAGAAGATATTAATAAAGACTAGCCTCTTCCAAGCAGGAAGAAATTCTGCCAGTAGACTGCCTTTGAACTCACATTGCTGCTCTTCCCTGGGTCTCCAGCCTGCCAGTCTACCCTGCAGATTTTGGACTTGTCAAACTTCTACAATCACATGAGCCAATTCCTTAAAATAAAGCTCCCCCTCTCTAGTTCTCTTTCTTCTCTTATCCTGTTGGTTCTGTTTCTCTGAAGAACTCCAACAAAAGAAAATAAACAACTTCTTATACAGCCGGATTCTAGCTTGATGTGAAGGGTTTTCTATTTGACTTTTCATTTTGAAGCTCCTGGGCATTGTCTCCTTTCTCTCAAGTACATTCAGTTTCTGGGTTCAACAATCTGCAAGTAAACACCAATGTCAATGCCTCACCCCCAGGGGTGTGTGTTTTCATTTAGCTTTAAGCCTTTGAGTATTTCTTATAAATTGATAGCTCATTGATGCATTAGAGATATTTTTAAATGCTGTGCATTTTAGGTATTATTTTTTGGGGGAGTTAGAGGGTTAGCCAGAGTCACCATACAACTGGAAGTAAAATGATAATTTGTTTCCAGAGTACTATTTCTCATTTGCCCTTTATCTCACACATTTACTTCAACTTTGAAGTAGTAGCCCTGATTTCTAGGAAAGGAAATCTTATGTGCTTCAAGGATATCAATCAGCAGAATGCATACTGCTCTTTTTAGAACAAGCATTAAATTGAAGAAGCTGTGGTGGGCTGGATCTGAGATGGCACCCATGATTCCTGCTCCCTGGTGTCCACTATATCATCCCCTCTCTGAGTGAGGACAGGACTCTGAATACAATGAATTTTATTCCCATGATTAGGTCACATTTTATGACAAAGGCTAAGAGGTTTTTTGGATGTAATTAAGGTCCCAAATCAGTTAACTCTGAGTTCATTAAAAGGGAGATTATCCTGGGTGGGCCTAATCTAATCAAGTGATCCTTTAAAAGACAGCAGGGGCATTACTGAAAGAAGTGTTTCAAAGCATGAGAGCAACTCTCCTGCTTGTCTCAAAGGAGCCAATCTTCCATGTTAGAGGACCACATGGCAAGGACCTGATAGAGGTCTGTGGGTGGTGAGAGTAATCCTAATCTCTGGCAGCAAGCCAACAAGATAACAGGCCCTCAGTCATACATCCACAGGAAACGAATTTTGCCAACAACTTGGGAAATCTTTGAAGTGGATCTTTCCTTAGTCAAGTCTCCCAATGCGGATGAAGCCAGCCATCATATTGACTTTGTCTTGAGAGACACTGAACAGAGGACCTAGCTAAAGTGCCAAACTCTTGACTCAGGGAAACAGTGAGATAATATGTTAGTATTTTTATAAGCCACTGAGTTTGTAGTAATTTGTTATGAAGCATTAGAGATCTAATACAGAAGCAATCACACCTAATGCACAGAGCACCTACCTCTTTTTCCTTTGTCCTCTTAAATCTCACATCTGTTTCCTCCTCTAGCAGAGAGAAGCAGCTTTCTCACAACTATTTTAGTACCGATTGGTACTAATTATACAATTGTAGAAAAAACCTTTCCAGGTTTTCTTTCTTCACCCTAATGATGGGATTGATTTTGGAAGGAAACAACATTCTTCTTTGTAAATTTAGATGAAATCTTCAGGTTAGTATGGCAGACTGGAGAAAGTTTACTTTGCTTAATTTATAGGCATTCTTAGCATTTTAAGATATGAGCAAATTCATGTAGAAAACTAATTATATTTTAAAAGAAAATATACAAATTAAGTGAAATTAATTTTAAGCCTATAAAAACTAATTAAAATAAAATTATTATCATGATGATTCATATCATCACTGCATCTTAGGGGATATAATAAGTGACAAGGGAACACCCTGGTAACTCATTCAGTACAATAAGAAAACACCAGTTTCTTCCCATA
>NW_016823413.1:358537-371221 GCF_001698545.2 Rhinopithecus bieti | reverse complement strand
CTCATTCAGTACAATAAGAAAACACCTTTTTCTTCCCATAAAATATCATCTATTTGAAGTGCAACGTAAAGAGCTTCAACACTTGCAAAGCAGTGTAATTTTGTTTTCAAATTCATAGTTGACAGAAAAAGGTACGTGTACATTACAATAGTTGTGCTTTGACAGAGACAATTATTTTTGACCATTGCTAACTATCAACATGTGCTATCAAAAATGACATCTTATACCTTGAACATCTTGCAAAAGTACACTGGCCCAGGAGCTATGTGAAGAATTGGTTTTCGGTGAAGAAGTGTTTGACTCTGAATCTGGGGAATCATACTTGTTAGCTCTCAAAAATTTGTTAATAATTCTACAATCCAGTAAATTACTACAGGTAAAATAGAATACTAGAACCAAAACTGAGTGACTTCTTCATGCAGAAGCATTTGTCTCCTACTATCCCACTGAGTTACATATATCATAAAAGGCCTGAGAGTCCAGTGCTAAGCTGAGAAAATAAAAAAGAATTGTGATAGTCTTAGCAGAAATAAAAATGATAGTCAAAGATACCAGCACTGCTGGTGAGAAAAAAGCTCTTCATTTGTTCTTTCTCCTGCATCCACAGGCAAACCTTTGCAGAGCCTCTAGACATCTAATTGCTGTATTTGTCCATCAAGAACAAGCAAAACTAAATAAAAGCAAACAAAAAAAAAATCAACATTCATTGAGAAACTGGCTATGATGAAATGGGGAGGATTTAAAATGTCTGATCAAGGCTACCAAGAATTGATATGTAAGTTACTGCGAGTGTCACTGTGACAAGAGTCCTTGCCGACTTTTCCGAGGGTGACAGCATAAAAATGGAAGGAAATGTCTTAGCCGTGTGCTCTCATCCGACTCCACCCCTGCACAGGAATTCTAGTTCTTATCCTGGCACTCTCTCCATCTCCTTTATTTGCCACTGGTATTTTAAGCTAAGCAGACCTTTGCTGCATGTTTGCAGTCCAGCCCAATTCCATGATTACCCTTAAATACAGCGATTAACAAAAAAGACACTCTCTTGGGTGCTGAGGAGTCAATGAAAAAATGAGACATAATCTCCTCCCTCTAGGATCTTACTGCCAGTTCCAGATGCCTGTGACTGTACTAATAATACCCTGAATCCCACTCCTACTCAGTGTTGACCGTATCTGCCCATATCTAACCTCTTTATTGGTTTCATTTTCTTGATCCTGAGCCACCCACTAGATTTATGGTTTATGTTGCCTAATCTACTAATAGGACTTTGCATCTGTGGTATTTTAACCTTGTGATCCAACCAACTTGTGTCACTCTTATTCTGAGCTTCCTAGGTTGTCTCAGCAAGAATGCGCAACTCCAGGTCTGGTAGCACAGAATGCAGACTGCAACCTTGGCCAGCACTGGGGAAGTTCTATCCTCCCTTCTTTCTTCTTTGAAGGGAAAATGAGAATAGGCTCTTTAAAGATTTCCCTAGAGATGTTTCTGTGTTAGTAGATACTGACAAAAAGGAGACTGATTAAAGACTACAGCATTCTCTCAAAATCCAGAAGAAACAGTCGGACAGCATGGAGCTAAATGCTAAGAAATCTGTGAATTTTGGATTGGGCAGAGAGCATGAATCTCAACAATGCCACTTCCTAGTTGTATCCTGTTTGAAAAATTACTCAATAATTTTAACCTCAGTTTTCTTATGTTTTAAGAGAGGAAAACAGTTTTATTTTGCAGAATTATTGTGAGTGTTAGAATAGGATTATGCATAGTAGTCACCCCTTAAATTGTAGCTGAACAGTGTAAGAATCAGGTACACAATGAAGCATAGCTATTACCACAAAGTTAATTTTTTTTATATACTGGAAAAAAATGACTTTAAGTGCAACAAAATGCTAAGCAATAGTTACAATCAAATATACAAGCACAAATTGTGTTTGTCCTCTAGCAGGGTAAAACCACAATGAGCCTATCCATGGAATCTGAAAATAATGTTGAAATTCCTCTGAGCAGATAACAGATGTCTTAAATACATGTGTGTTTCACTTACAGACTAGTTCCTTTAGATCAGTGTTCACAGACTATTCTTATTTTATCAAAAATTTTATTAAGCTTTGCTTTCCAATTTCCTAGTTCATAATATATTAGAAATTGCCAACTAAATGGGGAGAAAGAGTCCTGGATGGAAAATAAAAGAGTTGAGAATTTAATTACCCAACAATTCATTCCTTGAGTGTTCAGTGCAGTACATATTTTACATGGGATTTAGGCACTGAAAAACTAATCTTTACACTTACATTTTGTAAAGTGTATGATGCTATATATATGTGTATGTGTGTGTGTGTGCTATATATGTGTGTTTATATACATATAAAGTGTATGATGCTATATGTGTGTGTATACATATATATATGTGTGTACATATATATAATATGGTATAGTTATATCTTGAAATTCTAAATATTAAACCTCAGCCACAGCAAAGAATGAGAAGACATGCCAGTAAGTTCTTCTAAAAAGAAGAGTACTAATAAATGATGTGACATTTTTTAAAATTCCTGATCCAAATTACCTTTCTGAGAGCCTGTTTGAACTGAATGGAACACTGTGTATTAAGTAGGGTCACCTTTTCAATGACACTCAGGAGTTTTCTCCAACACAAAAGAAGATCTGGCTTTATTTTTTTACAAATGTTTGCAAATAAAGTCAGTTTTAAGATCCCTTTATAAACAGAGAAATTTAAAATAATCCACTTGGGATGCATAAACTAGATTGCTACAAAACATTTTCATATTTCTAGAATGTAGTAATATGCCAGGGACTACACGAAACATAGATATTACCCTACTGTTTTGCTTTGGATAGCCCTGAACATCTAAGAAATAGTAATGCCCTGTTCTCAGGGTAGACTTTGGTATCCGTCTTCCTCATATCATATCAGGCCCTTCTGATTCATAACCAAGATACTTTCTTAATGTCAAGAAGTATTGCCCAAGAAGTCTTAACATTTTGTCTTGGGACTTGACTTGGTCTCACTTCACACTATTTAAACTAATTTTATTAAACTTTAGCATATGTCTTCCCCTACACCTGATAGACATTCCCTGCTGCCTGTGCAGCCAGATTCTTACCATTTATAATAATATGATTATGCAAATTAAAAAATTGGCAACATTATAGAAATGACTGATAATCTTTGAGGAGTGACTATTGAATAGAAAATAAGTATTGGAGTATCTGTGTCACAAAGTTAATTTAGAAATGAACAATGATTATAAATTCAACATATGGAATCAGATGAGTTTTAATCAAAACAGAATTTAGAAATTACTGTGACTCCACGATTTAAAGATATTTAAATGTGTGGGTTTGGTCACAAAGAATTAAAACCAGCTTTTATGACAGAGTCGTGCATTACATGACAAAAACCAAAACATCCATCAGAAAAAAATCATAGTGTGTGACAAATATTTCATGGTCATCAGTTAAAATGAAACTCAATACTTCTGGATTTAAAAAAATCATGAATGTGACAATGGGAAACACTTCAAGTAGGGCAGAGTGATCAAAAGAAAAGCAAAATACAATATATATGTAGACACAGTGCTTACAAAATGTTCAAGCATACTGTCATATAAAATATTGAAAATTTTAGTATATATTATCTATAGATATATAAAATTATGAGATAATTTTACTACATATACAAAAACATAATTATGTATATTAAATGGTACATATTTATATATATAACACATAATACATATTCAAAAACTCAGCATATGTATTAGGTTGTTCTTGCATTGCTGTAAAGAAATACCTGAGACTAGCTAATTTATAAGAAAAGAGGCTTAATTGGCTTATGGTTCTGCAGGCTGTACACGAAGCATAATGGCCTCTGCTTCTGGGGAGGCCTAAGGAAGCTTCCAACATGGTGGAAAGTGAAGGGAGCACATGTGTCTCACAAGGCAGAGTCGGAGCAAAGGGGGAGCACTGCACACTTAAATTACCAGATCTCACGAGAATTCACTCATTATCATGAGAAGAGCACAGAGGGGATGGTGCTTAACCATTCATGAGAAATCCACCCCCATAATTCAGTCATTTCCCGCTAGGTCCCACCTTCAACAGTGGGATTAGAATTCAACATATTTGGCTGGGGAGAAATACACAAGCTATATCAACCTTACGCTCTTCAGTGACTATTCCCCCTGCTCTTAATACACCAATCTAAAAAATTAACAAGAACTTTTTAATGTGATTCATATACAGATATGTACAATTTTATATCTTGCTATTCATTTCTCTATTTCATAATGATTTATTTGCTTTGAGCCCTGAGACTATTTTATATTAGTTAGGGTTCTCCAGAGAAACCGAACTAATAGAATATATATATTCAGGTTATGTGTGTGTGTGTGTGTGAGAGATATAAATAGATTCATATCCTACTGGTGTAACTCCAAGTCCAAGGGAGAAGGCCTGAGAACAAGAGTGGGAGGGATGCACTACTGGAGTCTGAAGGCCTAAGAATAAGGAGCTCCAATGTCAAAGGGTAGGAGAAGATGAATGTCCCAGCTCAAGAAGGTAGAGCAAATTTGCCCTTCCTCCTCCTTTTTGTTCTATTTGGAACCTCAAGAGATTGAATGATGCCAGTAAAGTGAGAGTGATCTTTTTGACAGTCTACTGATTCAAATGCTAGTCTCTTCCAGAAACACCCTCACAGACACACCCCAGAAATGTTCTCCCAGCTATCTGAGCATCCCTTAGCTCAGTCAAGTTGACACGTTTAAAAAACATTTTGTTCCAAAATTGAAAACATAAAAAGACATATACGGGTTAAAAAAACGCATTCTATATGTGGACACAGTGGCTCACACCTGGTAATCCCGGCACTTTGGGAGCTGAGGTGGGAGGATTGCTTGAGCCCCGGAGTTCTAGGTTATAGTGAGCTGTTATCAACCTAAATGACAGAGTGAGACCTCGTCTCATTAAAAAGAAATACAAGCATTGCTTAAAGCTGTAGTATACAGTATGAAAAATAATTTTTTTCTAAATTTATGTTTGAAGAATTTACACATAATTATTTCATTTATTTATTTTTATTTTTTTTTTTTTGAGACAGGGTCTCACTCTGTTGCTCAAACTGGAGTGCAGTTGCACGATCTCAGCTCACTTCAACCTCTGCCTCCTGGGCTCAATTCATTCTCCTGCTTCAGCCTCCTAAGTAGCTGGGATTATAGGATGTGCCACCATGCCCAGCTAATTTTTTTTGTATTTTTAGTAGGAATAGGCTTTCGCCATATTGGCCAGGCTGGTCTCGAACTCCTGACCTCAAGTGATCCACCTGCCTCGGCCTTTCAAAGTCTTGGGATTACAGGCATGAGCCACCATGCCCAGACCATTTGTTCTTTTTGAGATTTGATAGTCAAAGGGGAAGAAATTGACTTGGAGAACTAGCTTATTAATCTATGTCAAAATAATTACTTTGTGGTGTATTGTTCAATGAGCTTTGATTAATGCAGACTCATGTAAGCCCATATTCACCCAATATCACAATCAACAAATTTTATTATCTTCCCAATTCCTTCAGGTTGCCCTTTGTAGTCACTTTCCCCATTGCTAACTCCTGATAACCAGTGATCTCTTATTTATTGCTATATTTTTGGCTGTTGCAGAATGTGATGTAGATAGAATCACACAGTATGTAACCTTATGAGTCCGGACTCTGATTGAATGTAATATATTTAAGATTCATCCATGTTGTGAGTTATAAATAATGTAGTCTTTTATGTGGCTGAGTAATATTCTATTATATGAATGTATCATCTTTTTATCAATCTGGCAGCTAAAGAACTTTTGGACTGAAGTTTGTGACGATCATGCTGTAAAGCTACTATAAACATTTACATATAGTTTTCCTGGTGGTTTTTTTTTGTTTGTTTGTTTGTTTTTTTTTTTTTGCTCTTGGACCAATAGCTGGGAGTAGGATTGCTGAGTCATATAGTAAGGATGTATTTAATTTATAAGACCGTAAAACTATTTTCAAAAGTGACTGTAGTATTTTGCATTCCCATCAGCAATGTATGAGCGCACCAGTAGCTGTGCATCATCACTAGAATTTGGTATCATTTGGTGTTTTTATTTCCATTGTAAGAGGTATGCAGTGATACCTCATTGTGTTTTTGAGCTGCATTTCCTTAATGACAAATGATGTTAAACCTCTTTTCATATGCATATTAGCCATTCCTGCATTTTCTTTGTAACATGTCTGCTCAAATTGTTCCCAGTTTTTAATTGGGTTTTAAGTTTTCTTATTATTAATTATGGGAGTTACTTACATATTCTGAACACATGTCCTTTACTACCTACTTAATTCAGAAATATTTTCTTCCAATCTGGCTTAAAAATTAATATATTTTAAAAGTTCTTAAAACTTTTCAAAGAGCAGAAGTTTTTAATTGTGATGAAGTCCAATTTATTAATCTTTTTCTTTATGAATCATTCCATTGATTTTGAATGAGTTTGCTCATTAGATCTCAAATTTTTGTCTTGCCCAAGGTCATACAGATTATATCTTGAGATGTATTTTAAAATTAGTATAGTTGAACAATGATGGGTTTATTGACACCAACCCCATACATCAAAATCTGTGTATAACGTTTGATTCCCCCAAACCTTAACTGTCAATAGCCTTCAGTTGACCAGAAGCCTTAATAACATAAACAGTTGACTAGCACATATTTTGTATTCTTACAATAAAGTAAGCTAGAGAAAAGACAATGCCATTAAGAATATCATAAGAAAGAGAAAATATGCTATTCATTAAATGGAAGCTGGTCATCGTAAAGGTCTTTGTTCCCATCATCTTCATGTTGAGTAGGTTGAGGAGGAGGATGAGGAAGAGAAGGAGTTGGTCTTGCTGTATCAGGGGTGGCAGAGGCCAAAGAACTGGGGGAGGTAGAAGGGGAGGCAAGAGAGGCAGGCATACTCGGTACAATTTTATGGAACTATAATTTCTAATTGACTTTTTTGCTTTTTCAAAATTTCTCTAAAAATATTTACATATGATACCAATTCTTCTTCTACCATTTGCCTTATTTTCAGCATCCATGTCAGAGAAGGGCCCATATCACATAATAAATAAAAAGCAGTGCTGAATAATTCAAACCTATCTTCCAGATGATCTGATATCAATTTGTTTTCTGGCACTGCTTCTTCTATGTCTTCTTCCTCATCCTCTGGCACTGGTTCTGAAGTGCTCATTTTCACCAAATCATATTCTGTTAATTCCTCTGGTATGGTTATCTATTAGCTCCAAGATTCATATATGACAACCCTTTGTTGCCTCTCTGCCCACCATCATTTTTCCCACATCCACGGTCTCTTACATGATTTCTTTGATTGGCTCTGTTGTACATCCTATGAAGTAATGTACAACATCTGGACACAGTTTTCTCCAGGAGGAATTTATTGCTCTGGGCTTAATGGGCTTTTACAGCTTTTTCCATAAAGATGATGGCATCTTGACTGGTGTAATTCTTCACAATTTTTATGATATTCTGTCAGGATTCTGTTCCATAGCATTGACAATCATTTCCATAAAATACTGTGCGTGATGAACCTTAAAGATCCTTATGACCTCCTGATCTAGAGGCTGAATTAGATACGTTGTGTTTGGGGGAAAGTAGAACCGACGTCTTTGGTGTTGAACTCATGACACTCTGGGTGTCCAGGAGCATTGTTCGTTATCAATTTATTGGTATTTTTGCCAAATAAGAACTTAAAAGTCAGTCCCCTACTGGCAAGGCACTTCCTGACTTCAGGGACAAAGCATCGATGTAACCCATCCAGAAGAAGTGTTCCTGTTGGCCAGTGTTTATTTTCTCCCTTCAAGGCTTGGAGGTTCGCGGCTTTATAGATAAGGACAATCCTGATTATGAACCTGACTGCATTTGCACAAAAAGTAGAGTTAGCCTGCCCTTTCCTGCCTGAAGTGCTGGTGCTCACTTCTCTTCCTTGCTAATAAATGTCCTTTGTGGCATTTTTCCCCCTGTAGAATAGAGCATTATCTTTCATCTCCATTGAAAACCTGCTCAGGCAGATATCCTTTCTCCTCAATGATTTTCTTAATGGCATCTGGAAACTCCCTGCTGCCTCTTGGTCGTTAGAAGCTTCTTCTCCTTTTGACATTTTAAAAGCCAAACCTCTTTCTAAAATTATCAAATCACCCTTCACTGGCATTCAATTCTTCAGTTTTAGATCCTTCACCTTCTTTTTGCTTTAAGTTGTCATATAACAACTTTACTTTCTCTCGAATCCTATTAGAGTTTATAGGTATGCCTTATAGCAATCCTACACCCACTTAAAAGCTATATTTTCAATATGAGATAAAATGTATTTCACAAAAAGTGCTAGGTTTTCAAACCTGCTGGTGTAGCTGCAGTGAGGGTTTCATAAGCTTCCTTTTTTAAAATTAAATGTATTTTTTTTTTTTTAACAATAGTTCTTACACTGGATTCACTTACTTTGAAATGGTGGACAACTGCAGCTGTTGACCTCAATCTATGGTACATATCAAGCAATTCAGCTTTTTCTTGTAATATTACAACTTTCCTCTGCTTCTTGGGAGCACTTTTAGCATCACTAGTGACACTTTGTATGGGACCCATGGTATTATTCAAGTTTTACAGTATTGCACTAAACATGAAAAATACACAAGAACCACAAGAGATCACTTTTTAGTGTGATGCACAATTTCTTGGAGAGACAAACTGCCCATGTGGAGATGACTAGCATCGCACAACATTTTAAGTGGATACTCACAACACTAGAGCTCACTGCCATAGCAATAGGAGGTAGCTATAACATTATTACAGTAGTATGGTATGTGCTATAATTTTATCCAGTTATAATTGAATACTGCATGTTTATGTTTACTTTTCTCTCAAAAGCAGTGCCATATATGGCCTGTGTTTGTGTAAAATTTGATACATTTTAACTTTTTATCATGGAGTTGTGTTTATTTTATAGTAAATAAAATAGGCTAGTACCTACATATATTTTATGCATTGATAGCATACCTAACTTTTACACTATTTTTTTTTTTTTTTAAATTTCTGGGCTACATGGTTTGTCTGTGAGTTTTCTCAAATTATGGCAAATCTTGAAAACAAATTTCAATATTTTTATTAAAAAAATCCACATATTAGTGGACCAGCACAATTCAAACCAGAATTATTCAAGGGCTAAGTGTACTTTATATTTAGATGTCTGCCGTGCTGTTCATCTTTGCCTCGTGCAAGGTACTTCTTTCCAGTTTTACTCTGTATGCTGGCTGCACAGTTCTAGGACTCCACCTGCCCTCACATCATAGCCAGAAGGTAAAAGAGGAAACAAGAATTCAGGAAATTCCCCATGATATCAGTTGATTTTCGAGATCATACTCCCTTACCATTGGGCTTATTTTGGTCTTTAAGTAGCTGTTTTCTGCATTCTCTCTAGAGTTTTTGGTGGCCATGGGTGAGAGAGAAAGGCTGTAGAGAGCTTACTTTATCTTGGCTGTCAACAGAAGTCAGATTTTTACCACTGTATATTAGTTTTTACCCATCCTAGAATTTCATGTAAGTGGGACTATACAGGAGCTACTCCTTTGTGTCTTTTTTTCTCTCATGTTTTGAGGTTCACCCATGTTCTTGCATGTAACAGTGTTTTGTTCCTTTATACTGCTAATTCCATTGTGTGAATGTATCACAGTTTTCATATCCATTGGTTTATTTATTATTTATTTATTTTTTAAGAAATTAATGTTTATTTCCATGTTACTTAAGAACTGGTGCAAGAACAGCTTAAGACCATTCAGTAGTTGCTCCTACCTATTCAGTGGCCCGAGTGGTGGGAGCTGCACATCAGTCTTCTGTGGCAGGCTGAGCACTCCAGGCTTCAGAAGGAAACTGCTGAATAGGCACAGAGGACACCTGCATGCCTTCATACCAGTCTGCAACTTCAGGTTGAGCAGCGGTGAACTCAGGAGATGGAGAAGTCTATTCACCCTGAAATTCCTCCTTGGTCACAGCCTTTTCAGCAGCAGCCTGCTCTTCTTTTTCAGTCTCTTCAGCATCTCTGTAGAAGAAGAGATCAGGCATCTCCTCCCACAGGTGTTCACAGGAAATGGTACCACACATGTGCAGAAGTTCCCGGGCCAACATCCACCAAATCAAACCCACTGAGTGAACTCCCTTTTTGCATGGGATGACAATCTCCACATAGCACAGAGGAGAATCTGTGTTACACGGAGCAATGGTATGTAAGTTAACATAAGATTCCCCTGTGAGAGGCAGTGGTCAGCCCTGGGATCAGTCCCCAAAAGATGCTGTGGCTCCTGGAAGGGTGCCTGGATCTGGTTAGTGAAGATTCCAAGAGTGAAGCAGCCAGCAATTGGAGTGGCTCCAGTGACAGCAGCAAACTTCAGCATGGCCCTCTGGCCAGTATTCCTGAAGAATATCACACAGACATCAGCAGGGTTTTCAATGGCAACAATGGCACAAGCTGCCAACAGAAACTCCCCCCAGGTCCTCTTCAAATTTATGATGTAGACGCCATCACATTTCTTTTTATAAATGTACTGTTTCATTTGGAAGTCAAGGTTGGTGCCACCTAAATGAGTTCCTGCTGCAAGGAACTTAAGGACATCCTCCTCCTCCATTTGCAGAATATCAAGGGCTCTCTATACTGTAAAAGTTTACCTTTAAGTTATGACAGGAATCTAGAACAACACCATATGGACTCCTCTCTGGGTAGCACAGAAAAGCCCATTCTCTAGTTGATAGATATTTGGGTCGTTTCCAGGATTTGGCTATTATGAATAAAACTGCTACGAACATCCATGCATAAGTCTTTTTGTGAACATAGGCTTTCATTTATCTTGGGTAAATGACCACGAGTGGAATTTTAGATCACTTAGAAAGTATGTGTTTCACTTTATAAGGCACTGTCAGACTGTGTTACTAAGTTGATGTATCATTTTATAAATCCACCAGAAATACATGAGCAGGCTAGTTTCTTAAAATCTTTGCCAATCCTTGATATTGTCAATAAGTTTAAAAATGGGAACAATAAAAGTACCAGATAAAATGTAGAACATATTTTGTAAAACAGAATAAGATAAATTGTTTCTAAGTGATATGAAAGCTTGATGTCATAAAGAAAGCTTGACTCCATAAAACATAAAATAACTACATGACAAAAATAATGTCAAATGAAAAGAGAAGAAAATGGCTAAAATATTTGTCAAACATATTAAATATGTTGATGTCCTTAATTTTAAAGAGCTCTTATAAATTAATTTGTAAAATACATCAATCCAGCAAAGGTGAAGAGCAGGCAGTTCATAACAGAAAGATATTTTAAAGGTATATAAAGTTGCCCAATTTCACTCAAAATTATTGAAACATGAATTAAAACAAAATATGTCATACTTCTATCAAATAAAAAAGGGATGATTTTTGGCTATGTACTGTGTTGGCAAGAGTTTTGGGAGAAAGAGCTTCTCATACACTGTTATTGGCTATATTAATTTGTATTTTCCCATTGGACCACAGTTTATTGTATACACGGTGCTTTGAGACGCACTCTCTTAAGTGGGTTTGTCTTCTGCTCTCACACTGCCATAATAATAATCAACACAGAAGAAGACTTCTCTGATCAAAAGTGAAGGGTTTTTAACCGTACACCAAGCAGTGAACACCAGCTGGTTGTCCTCCTATTCAGTACCAACATTATCTACTGCGAGATAGTGTCAGATCCCACAGGTTAATACTCAATACCATAAGATCATCCTTTCCTTCCCTGAAGTCACAGTTCCAGGCCTCTGGAACTTCTGACCAATTGGCTTCAAGTTGGTGCTCCCATGATCCTCTCTTTGAGTTTATTTGCTAGAGCAGCTCACAGAACTCAGGGAAATATATTTATCAGCTTATTAGCAAGCCTATTTTAAAGGATACAAATAAATAGTCAGATGAAGAGATACATGGGGTGAGGTCTGAGAGGATTTCTAAGTGCAGCAGCTTCTGTCCCTGTAGAGTTGGGGTGCACCAACCTCCTGGCATGTGAAAGAGTTTTTCAGCTTCCTGTCATTCTCAATGTGTTCAGCTCTCCAGAAGCTCCTGGAACTCCATCCTTTGGGCCTTTTGTGGAGATTTCATTGGTTGTCTGTGATTAAAGCATGGACAACTATGTCAAAATGTGATTGGACAAAAAGTGGTCTAAACTCAGTAAGCCTTGTCCATTCAGATTCTTCTTGATCTCTCTGTGCAGCATTCCTTCCTCCAGAGCAGGGAGCAGGACCCTCTCTAGGATGAGGGTTTTATGACCTATAATTGGATTACAGTCCTATCTCGGGTGGGTGAAAGGAGGACAGAAGTTCAGAGAGAAAGCTTTCATTTCCTGAGGCTTGCTTCTGAGGCCTAAAATTCTCCAACATTATAACCAAGACTGTGACAATGATTATGGAAGTTATGAACTAGGAACCATGGATGGAAACGAATCCTAGTATCTCACACAGGTATTAGGATTTAATGTTGAATGTTTATAAAGTGTATTTTATATATATTGCCTAAATTTATTCTACCAACACCACAATAACTAGCTATTTTATATTCTCATTAAAAAAAAAAAAAAAAAAAAAAAAAAAAA
>NW_016823413.1:341478-358391 GCF_001698545.2 Rhinopithecus bieti | reverse complement strand
AAAAAAAAAAAAAAAAAAAAAAAAAAACCTAGAGTTTAGAGAGATGTCTTATCCAGTCAGGTCATACAACTAGTAAGTGGCATAGCTAGGTATAGAGACCTTATTTTTGAATTTCAAGTTCAATTACATTAATCAGAGTTGACTTACCTTGAAATACATGTGTTTTGTACATCAGTGCATGTTACTATAAATATGCTACATTTTATTACCTAGATAATGTGCTGGTTTTGTCCTAAGTTTGTAGAATTGCTCTAACAATGTTGAGGACATTTTTTTTTTCCTTATTAAAATCTTGAAGAGGTGCTTTTATTTTTATTTATTTTTGTTTGTTTTAAGGACATGTTTTAAAATCTATCGTTTGGACGATTTGGGTTAATAACTTTTGTTTTAGTGTTTTAAAGAACAGGCTCAGTGAAAATACTTTATTAATATGATAAATGATAAGTTTAAATAAAATACATGAAAAAAGAAAGTGTAGTTTTGAAATAATTTATGTGGCATTGCACCAGCTTTTGAGAGAGTTAATTATTACGAGTTGCTGAACATTACTGCAATTTTCACATGGAAATACTTGCCTCTCTTATTTCCTTGTGTTATTGAAGACACATTATGAAAGCCATAATATCAGCAGCTTGCAATTTGGAACTCATTTGATTTAACTGATAAGAATCTTTTTCATTTCACAAAACATAACTTCACTCAGAAATATAAAAATGTTCTGCTGTATTAAACAGTGAATAATATAAGGATAACAATGTTAATTGACTTTTGGACTGCGAGTACTTGAATCAACTCTCTTCTCCATCATTTTTCCATTAGATTTTGCTTGAATTACTCAAAAAAACCAAGGTATTTATCCTGATTTGTAAAACAATATAACATTTTTCTGATAAGTGTTTTAACATTTTTAGAAATTATCTGCACTGTAAACAGACAGACAACAACAACAACAAAAACAAAAACAAAAAAACAAAACACTAAAGCTACCCTAGAATGCATGTTCAGCTGGATGGCCATTAAACATTTGTTCAATAGCCAATGATAATCTTCAAGTCAAATAGATCAAATTGGGCATTAGATTATACTGTAAAAGAACACAGTTGAGTCTGGGAGTTAATCCTATTAAGATTTGAATATTGACTGCTTTTGCAGTCTCCCCTCTTGTGGCAGGATTGGGTACTGGTTAATGATGTGAATTCTGCACTAAAGCCACCTTTCTTTGGCCACCTTCTAGCTGTGTGATTTAGTGAAGACTAATTTGCTTTCTGTACTTCAATTTTCTCATCTGTAGAATAAAAGTAACCACCTGCATACATAGAGAGTTTTAAGAATTAAATGGGACAACCAAGAGAGTGCCTAGTCCAATGTGTGGAACATTAACAAATACTAAATAAGCATTCATTTTCTTTTTTCCCATTCCTTGACTTCTCCTTTGTCTTCTCTCCAGCCATGAAAGTTTTCAGCACAGAGGGGCTTGTTGTGGACCCTACATTGTGCCTAGACTCCCTCTCAGGAAGACACCTGCTGCCCCTGCTATGGGTGTGCATTGGTAGAGAGCCTTCAGTTGCCAGCACCTGAATCCAGGGATTGCCTTGGATGCTGCCAACTGCTTTAATAAAACTCAGACCCTTTCCCAGGGCAGTCCACTTCTAAATGACAGACCACTCCTTGCATACAGAGGCTGGGCCATTTCTGCTCACATCCTTGTCACTCTGAAGGGTCATTCTAGATCCAGAGCTTCTCTGTGGGGTCTCTGAGGTGCACTGTATGTGTGCAGGTAGTTACTTTTATTCTACAGATGAGAAAATTGAAGTCCAGAGAAGCAAGCTAGCCCTCACTAAATCACACAGCTAGGAGGTGGCCAAAGAAAGGTGGCTTTAGTGCAGAATTCACATCATTAACTAGTACCCAATTAGCCGCAAGAGGGGAAACTGCAAAAGCAGTCAGTATTAAAACCTTAATAGGATTAGCTTCCAAACTCATCTGTGTTCTTTTATAATACGTTTTTTTTTTTTTTTTTAACCTAAGTTCATTAGGCCTGCATCACAACTCAATGTCTTGCTCTGTCTAATGTTGCTTTCTTCTCTCTGTTCTACAGAGATTGATCCAAAGGATACTTTGATAAACATCTTTCAGTAAACTCCAACTCGGAGTTTGTTCTGCAGAGAACTCAAGCTGCAAACCAGCTCCTCTCTGCTTTTTAAAAGACTGAGGAACATTTGATTCAAAGCACATCCAAGGGCACCCACTTTACTCCCTCATTTCACTTCCTCCACCTGTTTCACAGCACTGTCAGTAATCTCTCAGCCTAGGTGAGAAAAGATCCAGCAGCTAATGTAGAACACTCACTCCTGATAAAAAATAAATCCTTAGTTTGAGTAATAATCATTTCTCTCAGGCTGAAAAGCTTAATTTCAAGCTGGTTGGACTCTTAATTCTATAGGTAAGACCTACAAAGATTGTGAAACATTGATATTAAAACCTAATTAACTTCAGTGTTATATTCTGTCCAGAACTAGGCTGAGCTTTTTTAATGGCATAGCCTTATTTGGACAAAACAAAACATTCAACACTAGTGTTCTGCCATCAATCATTTCTACTGCTATTACCAACGAAAGCAACGATGGTAATAATAATACCTGAAATTTCAAATACCATATTACAGTTAAAAAATCCAATATGTAATAATGAGATAAGAAGGTTAAGAGTATTACTTAGTTACTATATATAAAGAAAATGAGGCCCAAACTGCTTAACAGTTCATGAAAGTTCACAGAACTAATTGGTGGAATCGAGGCTGAATTCAAACTTCTGACATTAGACTTGATGGTTTTTCTCCTACATTGTGATTAACCCCCATATCACTTACAAAAAGCAAGTCTGGGAACATGAATACAAATAAATAGTCTAAATTCTTTCATATTTGATTACTGGAAAATGTATGTTAATAGAAATACTTGTCCATAGAACACAGCTTTGGAGCCTATTCGTCCCAAAGAGCTGAACTTGCCTACACACAGCAACAAACAAATTACCTTACAAATACACAGCACTGACAATAGTTATGAACTCCAGTTACTAATACAGGCAATATCACAAATATGGATAATGTGGCTTTCCCAAGGATAAAAATGAAATCGGTGGGGCATGTGTTAGGGCCGTAGTTTGGGGAAAGTCTACCTGTGTGTTCTAAATAGATTTTCCCAGGGAGTAAATGGAAGCTTGGAATTAGAAACTGGGTTTCTTTGTTCCACCATGTGTTGACCTCTGTATACAGAACCAAATGAAGCTACATAGTGATTTGAATAGCAAGTGCTGTATAGAGTGTTCTATATTTAGAAATCACACTGAGTACGTTGGCAGAATTATAATGGCCTGATGTACTTTGTGGCATTACTTTGCTAAGAGGAGTGTAATGATTGTTTTGTTGACATATATCAGATATCTCAACTGACATATGTCAAATGTTAATCAGAAAAACATGAAACAATTTCATTTTTTCACTTAATCATTTTGATTGTCATTTTCTCAACATTATCAATTAGCATGCATGTTGTTTGCTGCAATTCATTTGTAAGATCAATTCAAGAGATTCCAAAGTATTGAACAAATTTTGCTCAAAGTCAGTGAAAAAAAATCCTTTATTAAAATTGAAAACAATGAAAATTCATAAAGCTGTATTGGTAAAGGAAAATTTTGCTTCAGCATGTTCATCATTAGATGATAGCAGGTGTTATGAAGGATAGAGCTATTTCTTATTGTTAATGTCCCATTTGGGCGCACAGGCAACAATTATGGTCTGCTGGGGACTGGGCTGCAGACTTCTCTGTTATGCATCACAAGGCACAATAACAGCTACAGTGAACTAGAGTAATAAATCTTCCCTGAAACAACAATTTGGTATTTACTTAAGTTTGTGATGACTATATGCTCTATTTTGAAGCACAGAATAACTGAGAATGGCTTTATGAAATCTTACGTGACATTCACAATTCTATAAATCCTCTCCAACCTATACAAACAAGAAGAAAATCTCACCAAATCTAATATTGTTACACATCTTTTTGCAATAAGAGGAAGGAAGGGAATGGTTTTATCATTTTGGGTCTTCATTCTGGCTAAATTCTAGTGTAGAAGATTATACAGTGAAATATTTTCTCAATGTTTTATAGAGTTTTGGCTCTACTCCCATTGTAAAAAATTGTCCTGGCATATTTGGATGGATTTTTGGATTTTCACACTTGGAGCAATGGAAGACTTGGTACTATCTTATTCATCTTTTTAGCTGAATACCTATCAGAACACTGGCCCATAGTAGGTTTTCAATACTAGTTATTAAGAGGACGGCAAAGATGAATGAAGCACACTCTCTTTGTTCTCATGGAACTCATTAGACCTCCATGGAGACACCTGTGTGAGATAATATTTTACTACACTTAAAAAGAGCTTTATCATGTTTAAAGCACCATTTATTTCAGAATCTCTCTGTATCCTTCTTTCCGTGACAGAGGAAGAAAATCATCAGGAAAAGAATCCTCCTATCCCCCGAGCTGTGACTTCTCAATCACTGATTTTTCTGCTGTTATTAGTAATAGCAGAAACAAATTACTGATGATTGTAACTATGATAAAAATGCTGGATATAGCTCATACAGAATCACAAAAGCAGAACAGAGTTCTGGCCTGTCCTCTTTTTCCATGCCAAATATGGCTCTGATTACTAAGTTACTTAGTAAAGGCATTCTAATTTAAATTCTTCAAACAATGATTCGTCCTAGGTGATAAGAAAGGTTACTGGCTTTGGGAAGTAGAACTCCTTGACCTTTGGTTCTTTCTTGTTTGCCTAGATAAATATGCCCTACCCAGAATTATGAAGACATAGGAAAATCTGAACAGACCAACAACAAGTAAGGAGATTGAATTAGTAATATTAATAGAATGTGTCACATTAAAGAAAAGCCTAGGATGTGATGGCTTCATTGCTGACTTCTACAAAACATTTAAAGAATAACTAATATCAATCTTCCTCAATCGCTTTCATGAAAGATCAAAGAGGAGAGAATATTTTCAAACTTTTTTTTTTTATAAGGCCAGCATTGCCCTCATACCAAAGCCACATAAGGACATTACAAGAAAAGAAAATTACAGGGCCATATCCTTATTCAATATAGATGCAAATATTCTCAACAAAATACTAGCAAACAAAATTCAATGCATTAACAGGATTATCCACCATGATCAAGTGGGGTTTATCCCTGGGATGCAAGGACAGTTCCTTGTATTTCTAGTAGTTTTTCATCTATATTTCAGTGTGATGCTAAAGGACACACAAATCTTCAGTATTACTGTAATATTTGCAAAGTCATCTCAGAATTATAAAATAGCTTTATCCTAGTTAATATTTCATTATAGCAAATATTATATATTATTATTATTTTACTAACATTACTTCTTATTTTATGTGTAGGTTTGCTAGGCATTTCTCTGCTTATTCTTTTATTGTCTGCATATTTAAATAATTTTCTGTGTGATATGATTATTTCATATAACATACAATAGAGTTTTCATTTTAAAACTCAACTGAGTTTTTTTCCAATGGCTATTTTCCTGTTATATTTATTGTTATAACAGATGTACTTGGCATATTATAATTTTATTTCAAACATTTTGCTAAATGCTTCCTTGATATCTTTTGTCTTATTTTAAAAAATCTGATTCATTTTCTTGATCTCTGAAATTAGACCCCTCAATCCCTGCAGTAATATTGAATGTACATAATGTGTTTAAATTCTATTTGTATTTACTTTTATTCCTTTAAAATAATTACTTAAACACATAAACTACATTTCTCACCATAACAGAATAGCAAGTTACATTTCTCCTGCCTATCACTCTACCAATATTCTGATATTAATTGATTGTAATTTTATCCCCATTATATTAATAGTAATTACCATTTGATATCATGCGGCTTTTCACAAAATTTAGCATTTGTATTCAGTGTAATAACCATAATAATTTCATTTATTTATATCTATTTAGCATTCAAATGGAGTCAGTGCTCACTGCCAATTCTTTTGTGCCATAATTTTATTATTCATTAGTTTATCTTTTAAATTCATGTTGAATGTGAATGATATATCTTACTGATGTTTTGCTTATTGGAAAAATTGTATTTCTTTCTCTTCACATGTAAATGATAATTAGGTTTGTGTGTCAGACATTGTTGGCTACCTAACCATTATCTATTTTATCTTCTAACTTGCCACCAAAATTTTGGTTTTGTTTGGGATGGCGATGTACCCAGCTAAATATATATTTTTTTTCAACCTTCCAAGACCAGTAAGATATTTGTAGTATGATAAAAGAGTACACATGCAGGTTGATTGGCCCCCTCAACCTTCTCTTGAATATGGACACCGCAAGCATATTCAGTGCTCTTGGGCCATGAATCTTACAAGGTTGAAGACAAAAATTAACAGGCTAGGAATGTTGGAGAAGAAAACATAATACCTGGCCGCTGAGCAGCTGGACCAAGCATCATCACTCGTCTGCCTCTAAAATGTTTGTTATTTGAGGTGAGTGATGTTCAAGCCACATTAACTTGGGTTTTCAATTAGCTTGAGCTGAACTGATATAGTTTGACATAGAATATAGCCAGTTTTAACCTTGTCCACTATTAAAGCGAAACTAGTGTAAATGGAACCTCTAAAGAACAATAGTTATCCTCGTAGTCTTCAATCCAATTTCAAACTTCTAGAGATATTTTCATTATGTTGATGATCATGTAACCCAATCTTCAGTATTATTCTGGGTTACTAATCCTTGCTTGAACTTGTGACCAGTCTTAAAAGCTACTGGTCTAGAACTGTGAGGTTGAATATAAGTAGCTACTAGCCTCATGTGTCCTATTAAATTTATGTTTATTAACATTAAACACATTTTTTTGAAAAACTAGTTCCTCTGTTGCACTAGCCACATTTCAGCTACCACATGTGGTTAGAAGATGCCATATTAGAAGAGCAGGTATAAACATTTTACCTCCATACAAAGTCTTATTGGGCAGCACTATCTTTGCTACACAAAATGTGCTCTTAAGACCAGAAGCTTCAGCACTACCTGGGGCTTGTTAGAAATGTAGAATCTCGGGTCCTACTATAGACATACTAAGTAAAAATTTGAACTTTGATAAGATTTCCAGGTAACTCATATAAACCCCAATGTTTGATGTGCACTACCCTATATGATCTGGTCCTGCATATATATTGGTCCCAATATTTAATAATAAGCTAACATTTATTGATATGTAGCAAGTTACTAAGAATTATTCTAAGAACTCTACAAAAATCTCAGTCAGTCCTCACAAAATGTAAAAGGGACATTATCTCCCTTCTACATATTGAACAAAAAGGCACAGAAAAGGCATATGACTTTACTAAAATCACTCTGTGAATACATCAGGGAGCCAAAATTAACACTCAGTCATTCTGACTAGATAACTCATAGTACTGGTTCCTCAGAACTCTCTATTATAATTGGTATCTTTAAATACTAGGTTTTAGGATCTCTGAGAGAAGGACCATGTCTTATTTTTTAATTAATTTTAATAATTTTTTTTAGACCAAGTCTTGCTCTGTCACCTAGGATAGAGTGCAGTGGAGTGACATAGTTCACTGCAGGTTCGACTTTCTGGGTTCAAGCCATCCTCTCACTCAACCTCTCAAGTATATGGGACTACAGATGAACACTATCATTTCCAGCGACATTGATTGATTGATTGATTGTAGAGACAGGTCTCACTATGTTGCTCAGGCTGGTCTTGAACTCCTGGGTTCAACTGATTCTCCCATCGTGGTCTCCCAAAGCAATGGGATTACAAGCATGAGCCACCACACCTGACCATGTTTTACTTTTGAGTTCAGAGCTTATTAGAATACCTGGCATACAAGACATTCTCAATTTCTATTTATAGAATGAAGCATGCATGAATGAATGTGGGGATCAAGGCTCATTTTGCCTGATGTCAAGTGGAGTTCCTAGTAACTGTCACAAAGTCTATTACTTTTAGTTGAAATGAAGAAGACTTTGTTTACCTTTGGTAAAAACAGAAATTTGAAACAATTCCACACAGTTATCACTCTTAAGCAAATAACAGATCCAGCAAAGAACACTGTGTGGGGTACTATGAAAAGTGAGTGGATAGAATTCCCTTAGTGATAAGCATCCACTAAAGCAGTTATAAAGGGTTTGGAGCATAAAAATTTTTTAATGACCAAATCAGAATAATGGCAGCTGTTGTAACCAACAGACCCAAATCCCCGAATGTATACTGCTTTAACATAATGTTTATTTCTTAGTAATGGATTCAAAACAGGTGTACCTAATGGGCAGCTAGCTCCTCTCCCAGTGGTGTTCTTTCCTTGTCTTTTGTGACTCTGCCGTGTTTACCACACAGTTTACAGGTTCTCTATGCTTATTTTGTTTTGTTTTTAAGATGGAGTTTCACCATGTTAAACAGGCTGGTCTTGAACTCTTGGCCTCAAGTGATCTTCCTGTCTTGGCCTCTTAAAATGCTGGTATTACAGGCATGAGTTTATGATTATTTGTAAAAATCCAGAAGAAATGGTTAAAACAAAAGTGTAGAGAAAGCAAAAAAAATTTTTTTTTTTTTTTGAGACAGAGTCTCGCTCTGTTGCCTACACTGGAGTACAGTGGCGCCATCTTGGCTCACTGCATCCTCTGCCTCCTGGGTTCAAGCAATTATCCTGCCTCAGCCTCCCGAGTAGCTGAGACTGCAGGTGCAAGCTGCCATGCCCAGCTAACTTCTTTTGTATTTTAGCAGAGACGGGGTTTCTCCATGTTCCCCAGGCTGGTCTCAAACTCCGGAGCTCAGAGAATCTGCCTGCCTTGGCCTCCCAAAGTGCTAGGATTATAGGCATGAGCCACTGCACCCGGCTGCAAACTTTCTTTTTTAACCCTCTTGTGTTTAATCCTCTTGGCTCCACCTACATGCAAGTTGGGGAAAGTGCTATGAAATTTAATCCCTGGCTGGGCAGCCTTTCCAAATCACACCTTTGTATTATGGTAGAGCCAACACAAATATTTTGATGGACAAGTATTCCCCTTTCTGTATATGCTGCGAGCAAAAAAAAAAACCCACATGATTTATTTTAGTTTAGATCTTCCTAACTGCAGAGCATGAAGCAAGAACTTCGATGTAGATAGTTTAATGGAAAGTGATTCCGGCAACCAAGGTGAGTGAGTAGAGTGAGACAAGAAAGGAAAGAAGGAAGCTATGGAGCTGGTTACTGTGGTACATAATGAGGCAATTGCATTTATGACTCTGACAAAATGTATGCATATTGTCCTCTAAAGTACAGAAGACAAGAATACTTAGCCCATTGACTCCCATACCCCATGAGCATTACCCCTTCAGATTAACTTCCCTGTACTCCCAGGCTATGCTGCAGGTTGTGTTAAGCAGTCTTGCCAAGATTTGGAGAAAATTCTGAAGCAGAAAAGATCAGAGTGTGTTCAGAGCTGTCTACTTTTGGAGGCTGGAATAGATAGGGAAAGACAATGCAAAACCCTGCATAACAAAAGAAAAAGTATACACAAAACACCATACAAGGAAAGACTAGTAAACTAAAATTAGGAGAGAAGGACAAGGAAGAATAAAAAATTTTCATGAAAGAGTCAAAACCTTTATAAAACAATGTCTCTCTAGCATAAGACACATGATGGACAGAAAGAAAGGAAAGTAACATTTGTCAAATACTAACTATATTGAATTTTTACATGCATCATACCATTTAATTCATCCAATAATCGTGAAACATAGGTATTGCTCTCATTCTACAAGGGAGACATTATGGCTTGGAAAAAATGAGTTAATTGTTAAAGATTATGTAACTGGCAAGTGCTGGGCTCCTAATTTAATGTCAGTATGGTTCCATGTCAATGATCCTTCCACTGAAACAGCAGAGGATAAGGAAAGGTGACTAATGATCTAGACAGTAATACTAAGAAAATGACCAAGGCCAGTGCCCCTCATACTGTAATATGCATATTAATCATCTACAGCGTTTTATTAAAATGCAGGTCTGATTCAGTAGATCTGAGGTGAAGCTTGAGATTCTGCATTTTTTCATGGGCTTCCACGTGATGCTGATGGTGCCGGTTTGTGGACCATACTTTAGTTGCTAAGGCCTGAACATTTCTACTGAAGTCTTGAGAAAAGAGAATTGTTAAAATAATATTTTCAACACCCATTCATGACTTTTATTATAAAAAAAAAAACTCTCATTAAACTAGGAACAGAGGGGAACTTCCTTAAATTTATACAGAGTATCTGCAAAAAATATACAGCTAACATCATACTTTAATGGTGAGAAACTAGAATCTTTCCCACAAGATCAGGAAAACGACAAGGATGTTTCCTCTCATTACTCCTTTCAACACTGTACTAAAAGTAATAGTGAAATAGCAAAGGAAAGAAAATAAAAGGTATACAGATTGGGAAAGAAAAACTAAAACTGTCTTTGTTCACACATGACATTATTGTCTATGTAGAAAATCTAAAAGAATTGACCAGAAAAACTCCTGGAAATAACAGTTAAAATACGTTGTAGGATACAAGGTTAATATACAAAAGTCAGTCACTTTTATGTATACTGTCAATGAACAAGTAGAATTTTAAATTCAAAATACAATACTATTTACATTAGTATGCACAGAAGTAAAATACTTAGGTATAAATCTAACAAAATACATACAAGATCTACATGCAGAAAACTGAACTAAATGAATGGAGAGATAGTCCATGTTCATGGGTACAAAGACTCAGTATTGTCAAAATATCAGTTCTTCCCAACTTGATTTATAGATTCAATGTAATCCCAATCAAAATCCCAGCAGTTATTTTGGGGATATGGACAAACTGGTTCTAAAATTTATATGGAGAGGCAAAATACCCAGATTAGCCAGCATGCTATTGAAGGAGAAGAACAAACCTAGTAAATTGACACTACCCAACTTCAAAACTTATTATGAAGTTCTAGTAATAAAGACAGTGTGATACTGGCTAAAGAATAGACAAATAGACCAATGGAGCAAAGTAGAAAACACAGAAATAGACCCATATAAACACAATCAACTAATCTTTGCCAACGACATATCAAAGATAGTTTTTTTTTTTCCAACAAATGGTGCTGGGACAACTGGACAACCATATTTAAAATAAATTTAGACACAGACTCTCCAGCTTTTACAAAACTAACTTAAGATGGATCACAGACCTAAACATAAAAATAGAAACCTATAAATCCCCTAGATGATAATATAGGAGAAAATTTAGATAACTTTGGGTATGGAGATGACTTCTTAGATGCAACACCAAAGTCATGATCCATGAAAAAACAAAGCTAAATTTTAGTAAAATTAAAAATTTATGTTCTATGAAATATACACTGTCAAGAAAAGGAGAAAACAAGCAACAGACTGAGAGAAAATATTTTCAGAAGCTATATCTGATAAAGGACTGTTATCCAAAATATCCAAGATCACTTAAACTCAACAATAAGAAAACAAAGAACCTGCTTAAGAAATGGGCAAAAATTTTGTAACTGTGTTTTACATTTAAGTGTTTAATTCATCTTAATTTTTGTATAAGGTGTAAGAAAGGGGTCCAGTTTCAGCCTTCTGCATATGGTGAGCCAGTTTTTCCAGCACCATTTATTGAATATAAAATCCTTTCTCCATGGCTTGTTTTTGTGAGATTTGTTCAAGATCAGATTGTTGTAGATGTGTGAGGATATTTCTGAGGTATCTGCTCTGTTCCACTGGTCTAGAAGAAAACCTAGGCAATACCATTCAGGATGTAGGCATGGGCAGAGACTTCATGATGAAAATGCCAAAAGCAATTGCAACAAAAGCCAAATTGACAAATGGGATCTAATTAAACTAAAGATCTTCTGTACAGCCAATGAAACTGTCATCAGAGTGAACAGGCAACCTACAGAATGGGAGAAAATTTTGCAATCTGCCCATCTGACANGTATCTGCTCTGTTCCACTGGTCTAGAAGAAAACCTAGGCAATACCATTCAGGATGTAGGCATGGGCAGAGACTTCATGATGAAAATGCCAAAAGCAATTGCAACAAAAGCCAAATTGACAAATGGGATCTAATTAAACTAAAGATCTTCTGTACAGCCAATGAAACTGTCATCAGAGTGAACAGGCAACCTACAGAATGGGAGAAAATTTTTGCAATCTGCCCATCTGACAGAGGTCTAATATCCAGAATCTACAAGGAACTTAAACAAATTTACAAGAAAAAAAAAAATAAACAACTCCATAAAAAAGTAAGCAAAGGATATGAACAGACACTTCTCAAAATAAGACATTTATGTAGCCAACAAATACATGAAAAAAGCTCAACATCACTGATCATCAGAGAAATGCAAATCAAAACCACAATGAGATACCATCTCATGCCAGTCAGAATGGCGATTATTAAAAAGTCAGGAAACAATAGATGCTGGCAAGGCTGTGGAGAAATAGGAAAGCTTTTACACTGCTAGTGGGAATGTAAATTAGTTCAACCATTGTGGAAGACAGTGTGGTGATTCCTTGATCTAGAACCAGAAATACCATTTGACCCAGCAATCTCATTACTGGGCATATACCCAAAGGAATATAAATCATTCTACTATAAAGTCACATGCACATGTATGTTTATTGCAGCACTATTCACAGTAGAAAAGACCTGGAACCAACCCCAATGCCCATCAATGATAGACTGGGCAAAGAAAATGTGGTACATATAACCCATGGAATACTATGCAGCCATAAAAAGGAATAAGATCATGTCCTTTGCAGGGACGTAGAAGGAGCTGGAAGCCATCATCCTTGGGAAACTAACACAGGAACAGAAAACCAAACACTGCATGTTCTCACTCATAAGTGGGAGTTGAATAATGAGAACACATGGACACAGGGAGGGGAACGACACATACTAGGGCCTGTTGCGGGCTGGAGGGAAGGGAGAGGAACTTAGATAATGGGTCAATAGGTGCAGCAAACCACCATGGCACACATATACTTACATACCAAACCTGCACGTTCTGCATATGTGTCCCGGAACTTAAAATTTACAAAAAAAAAAAAAAAAAAAAAAAAAAAAAGAGAGAGAGAGGGAGAGGGAGAGAGAGACGGAGAAAGAGGCAGAAAAAAACAAACAGAAATGTGCACAAGATCTGAACAGACACCCACCTCACCAAAGAAAATAAACAGATGGCAAATAAGCACATCAAAAGATGCTCTACATCATATGTCATCAGAAAACTGCAAATTAAATCACCAATAAGATATCTATTAGAAAGACCACCAAATGCTGAAAACTGACACCACCAAATGCTGGTGAGGATGTGGAGCAGTAAGAACTCTCGCTTACTGCTGGTGGGAATGCAAATGGTACAGTCACTTTGGAAGACACTTTGGCAGCTTCTTACAAAACTAAATATACTCTTACCATATGATCCAGCATTCATGCTCTTTGCTAATTATGATTAAGAAACCATGCAATAATTTCTTAATACTTAGAAATATTTACTCAAAAGAGTTGAAAACACACGTCCACACAAAAACCTACACATGAACGTTTCTAACAGCTTTTTTCAGAGCTGCTAAAACATGGAAGCAACCAAGATATCTTTCAGTAGATTAAAGGATAAGTAAAGTGTGGCCCATAAAGACAATGGAATATGATTTAACACTGAAAGAAAATGAGTTATCAAGCCATGAAAAGACATGAAGGAGATGAATGCATATATATATAAGTAAAAGAAGCCAATAGGAAAAGGCTACATACTGTATAATTTCAACTACGTGACATTTTGGAAAAGGCAAGACTAAAAAGATAATAAAAAGATTAGTGGCTGCCAGTGGCTAGGCGGGTGGAAGGAAAGAATAGATGGAGCGCGAAACATTTTTAGGGCAGTGGAACTACTTTGTGTGATATTATAATGGTTAATTCCTGTCCTTATACATTTTCCCAGATCCATAGAATGTACAACACTGAGTTAACCCTAATTAATATAAACTATGATTTGGTAACAAAGATGTGTCAGTGTAGGTTCATCAGTCATAACAAATGTGCCACTTTGGTGGGGGGTGTTGATGCTCTAATGGAAAAGACTACTTATGCATCAAGGCAGGGGTTATACAGAAAATTTCTGTACCTTCTGCTCAATTTTGCTGTAAACCTAAAACTACTCTAAAGATAAAATCAATTTTTAAAAAGTGGGCTGGGTAAGTTGGCTCGTGTCTGCAATCCCAGCACTTTGGGAAGCCAGACAAAAGGAAGGCTTGAGGCCACCTGTTGCAGTCCTAGTTACTCAGGAGGCTGGGGCAGGATGCTGGGGCAGGAGGATTTCTTAAACCCAGGAGTTTGAGGTTACAGTGAGCTATGATCATACCATTGCACTCCAGCCTGGGCAACAGAACAAAATCCTCTCTCTAAAAATAATAATTAAAATAATAATTTTAAAAGGAGATATTCTTGCTTCAATAATGGACTTAAAATAATTTGTTTATGTTTACATTATTTAGAGGATTCTATTTCAAGTTGTATCCATAGAGTAATTAGGATTTTCTCAAAACTCTGTATTTTCTAATTATTGTAGTTCATAAAAAAATAGAGAAATACTGGCATCATGAGAAACATACAAATCTATGATACCAGCCAACCACCTATTTATGAAGGTTATTCTATTCTTAACTGAATCAACCTACACCTCTGCTATTTGGCAGATTGGTAGAGAGAGATGATATCCATAAAAGGGTTATTTGCATACACTCTATGTAAATTCAAATGTATAAAATATATTGATGCCACAAATAAAATTTAAAAGTGTACATTAAATAAGACTTCCTCACTTTTCATTTGGCATGCCACTTAAGATTCTGGTATCTACATGGAACACCCCACTAGGTATTACTGATATTGTAAAAACAAAACATACCTAAAGTCTGGCTTCTGCAGAGGTGTCCCTGATGCCAACATTCGCATTTTTGACCTGGGACAGAAGAAAGCAAAAAATGGATGAGTTTCTACTCTGAGGCTACATGGTGCCAGAAGAACATGAGCAGCTCTTCTCTGAAGCAGTGGAGGATGCCCACATTTGGGCCAACAGATACATGATAACAACTTGCAGCAAAGTTGGCTTTCATATCCTAGTGTGGTTCCACCCCTTCCAAGTCATTCACAACAGAAAGATGTTGTCCTGTGCTAGAGCTGACAGGCTCCAGGTGGGTATGGAAGATGCCTTTGGAAAGCTACAGGGCACCATGGCCAGGGTTCACATTAGCCAATTCACATGTCCATTCGCACCAAACTGCAGAACAAGGAGCATGTGACTGAGGCCTTATACAGGGCCAAGTTCAAGTTGCTTCACCAGCAGATGATTCGCATCTCAAAGAAGTGGGGCTTTACCAAGTTCCAGTCAGATGAATTTGAAGGCATAGTGGCTGAGAAGCAGCTCATCCCAGATGGCTGTAGGGTCAAATATAATTGTGGGTTTTGCCATTAAAAGTAATTTCTTTTGCACCACCCTAATACATCCCCAATTGTGGTCTCCTGGATCAGTGACAGGTCCTACATTCATGAGACTTTCCACTGTGCCCCCTCCTCTTTCTGCCCACCAATAAATCCTAATTCCTGTAAATAAATAGTAAATAAGACTTAAACTTAAGCAAATATGCATCTATCATTTAATAGCCTTGTGAGGCTGGGCTTGTGACTTCTTTAAATCTAAGTCTCCAGACTCTTAGGTTAGGGTAGATTAACACCTAACCCATAAATGTCCTATGCTAGTGTTTTATGCTAGAGTGCCTGGGATAACAGAAAAACCAAAACCCTATTATACGTATTGATATTGAGCCCAAAAGTAAATCAACAGCAGAAACAGAATCAAGCAAAGCAGTTGGGATAGATAACTGTAAGAATTTCAGAAAGAAGAAGCAGGAACTTTACTCTTAAGCCTTGGCTGGAAAAATAAGTATTCCCATTACTATTACAGAGTTGGCTTTATCCATCAAGTACCATATTAGTAAGAAAAATGCCTATGGGTGTTAGAAATGTTTATAAGTCTATTAATTTCAGAACGAACACTTTCTGAATTCTTCAAGGTGAAAACCAGTTTGTACTCTTCCTGGCATTGATCTTTCTCCACAACTCGCTCTAAAAAAAATCAATGGCAGTTTCTTGCTGGGCTCTGTTTGGAAGGAACTGGAAGCAAGTCAAACAGCTTTGGAGTTTATTTTTGTTAAAGGGTGGGCACAATAGAGGATGTCCTCGACATCTGCAGCATCCATGATGAATTATTTATTCCTGATTATTCTGAGCAGACAGACTTGTTTGCAGTAATATGTCACACATATTACAAAAGTTAGAATGCAAATGAAAGAGGGCCAATCTTATTTTAGAACCATAAAATTTCTTAATGTTTAGAAATATTGTCTTTGATGTTAATGATAAAAAAATCTTTTAAATCAATTTTTGGCTTCTAATAATATATTAGTCCTATGTTTATATTTATATTTTATCAAGCTTTTAGTGGTTGTATCATATGTCAATCTTATTTTTATAGGTATTCTGAAGGATAAATCTTAAATATGATATCTCATTACTAATTTAACTTGAATTGACAACTGTTTTCAATAATGGGTTGAATATAGCAATATAATCAAAAGTCATTTTTAAATTAGTTTGAATACATGTGAATCACAATTGAGAAACTTGGTAAAAAGGAAATTCCATTTTTTCTTAAGAATAAAATATGAATTTAGTCTCAGTGTGTGCTAAGTGTTGTTTCGCAGTTTATTATAAATAAAATGATATTCAAGAATTATC
>NW_016823413.1:335271-338587 GCF_001698545.2 Rhinopithecus bieti | reverse complement strand
TTTTAAATCAATTTTTGGCTTCTAATAATATATTAGTCCTATGTTTATATTTATATTTTATCAAGCTTTTAGTGGTTGTATCATATGTCAATCTTATTTTTATAGGTATTCTGAAGGATAAATCTTAAATATGATATCTCATTACTAATTTAACTTGAATTGACAACTGTTTTCAATAATGGGTTGAATATAGCAATATAATCAAAAGTCATTTTAAATTAGTTTGAATACATGTGAATCACAATTGAGAAACTTGGTAAAAGGAAATTCCATTTTTTCTTAAGAATAAAATATGAATTTAGTCTCAGTGTGTGCTAAGTGTTGTTTCGCAGTTTATTATAAATAAAATGATATTCAAGAATTATCTTTTCATTTAGCTAAAATGTATGTAATTGCTGATAAATGTAGTACTCAAATATTCCTTACTTACATTATAGGTAGCTGCTATTGAAGCCATATGTATCATTAGCTAAAAAAATACCGCTTCATATTTTCTCTACCCCAGACCCTCACCAAACTCTTCAATATCTCCACCATTGTCATCAGCAATCAAGAGTGAGCATACGTGTTTGGTCATGGCTTTGCTACCTTAATAATATTTATAAGATTTTATTGTCAGCCTGCTTCAGTGAACTGATGAATAACTGTTACAGTATTTCTGTGGAAAAATATTGTCTCTGCACCTACAACAGATAGACCTCAAAGAACTTGTTAGTTGAAATGTTGGTTGGTATTGTCAAAGTTATCATTTCCAAATTGATTTTCTATTCAATTCCTTTTCAATACCCACTTCTATATGCCCGATTTACAATTTTTATTATTCATAAAGAATTTGGAAAATTCTGATAATTAACATGGAGAAAACTTTAAAATGATATAACACACCACTTTGGAGAACTCTATACTTATTTTGCCACGTTTCCTTCTAAGAATACTCCTGTCTATATTCGTGTCTTTCATATATATAGTTTTTTTTTAAGGAGCTGCTTAACCATGTTATTTTAAGCTAAAATTTTACTATAATATCTTAAGTATCTTTACATTTTATTTAATATTCTACCACAACATAATTTTAATGAGTACATGGTATGAATTGTATGAATGTACCATGGCTTCTTCTTTATTTTCTAAGTTGTCCTGTATTAGAAATTTAGGCTGCTTTCCAATATTTAGCTTTAGAAGCAATTTTGTGATGAACGTCATTGTAGCTATATTCTGTCCACATTCCTATTTCTTTGGGATAAATTCTCAGAATAGCAATTCCTGGGTCAACATATAAAAACCTTTAGGCTGGGCATGGTGGCTCATGCCTGTAATCCCAGCACATAGGGAGGCCGAGACAGGAGGATCACTTGAGCCCAGGAATTCAGGACCAGCCTAGACAACATGGATAGACTCCATCTCTACAAAACAATGTCAAAAAATAGCCAAGTGTGGTGGTACACACCTGTGGTCCCAGCTACTCGGAAGACTGAGGTGGGAGGATCACTTGAACCCAGGAGGTAGAGGCTGTAGTGAGCCATGATTGCACCACTACACTGCAGCCTGGATGATAGAGTGAGACCCTGTTTCAAATAAATAAATAAGATTTTCAATAGGTTCTGACAAATTGCTTTTCAGAAATATATTAGGTTTGTGCAAAAGTAATTGTGGTTACTTTTAATGGCAAAAATTATGATTACTTTTGCACCAACCGAATAGTATCAATTTATACTTCCACCAAGTATGTGTAAGGGTCCTCTTTTACTTGACCCCTCATCAAAACCTATGGTCCACTATATTCTTCAGAGTATATGCTAGAAAATCAAGGGGGAAACATACAATCAGGGATGGGGGAATGGTGAGAGTAGAAATAGGAAGAAAAGGAGGCCATGACCTCCAGATGTTGGATAAATCACAACTCTAAGATCACTGGGGAATGAAGAAAGGGTTTGTTTGGAAGACTTTGAGGTCCAATGTGATTTTATTACATGAGGTCCTAAAAGTCTCCTTCAGGACTTCCCACAAAATTTCCCATCATTGGTTTTCTCAGGAACTTTCTGCTATAAAAATTTAGAATGTCAGGGCTAATTTGTTCTCTCAAAAGCCTGACTATAAAAGCATTTTAAAACCATGACGATCTATGCAAACATAGATAGAAAAAGGCTATGGGTTTTAGGAATGTTTATAAGTCTATTATTTTCAGAACACTTTCTGAACTCTTTAGAAAGTTAGAAATTATAATAATTCATGCTAATCTCCCAACAAACTGATAATCCCAAACTATTGTTACAAATATTAATTATTCATAATGTGTCTCCCATTGTCTTGGGATTATATCTTCTCTCACCTGACCACAGAACAGAGTGCACACTTAGCCTATTATTACTAGATTGCAAAATAATTTATAGAAAAGAGATTAGATGATCTATAAAAATATAGTCACTCATTGCTCAATTTACTGGGCACAGGTTCAAAGCATTGTTCAATGTCTTTCATTCACGCTGTGTTTCACTTTTCTGTATCCAGCTGGCTGCTTCTCAGGACTCACATTCACCAAGATCATTAATATTTTGTGCTAGAATTAAAGTGTGTGCATGCATGTGTGCATGTGTGTGTGTGAGTGTGTGTGTGGGGGGGAGAGAGAGAGAGAGAGCGAGCATGCACACAAAGATTTGAGTTCACTTTACATCAAATGGAAACTGCTCTCCCAATACCTGTTAAGGCAAATCAGCCTCTGTACTCTGCTTAGGGATTCCTCAAACTAAGTTTGTTTCCTCCCTTTTTTTCCTATCTTTGGATACACTGCATTTCTTCTCTATCTTAAGCTACTTTTCAAATTTTAATTATCACATCTTATTTTAGGTAATATGCTTTTTAATTCTCAAATATTTACATGCCAATCTTATAATTTTTCATTCTGGCCTACAAAATCAATTATGAATTCATTTTCATAAGATCATTCATCTTAATTTTCCTTAGGAGGAAACCTTTTGTCAGTTAAATGCTTTAAATATATCTTCAGTCTCATTCCATTTGAGATTGGCTTGGAAATAGTTTCTTTAGATAGAATGTCAAATTATAAAATTGAATAACTATCTTTATTTATAAATATATAAAGTTGGATCTTACACTACCACTTCATAATAAGCTTGGTGAAATGGCTTGACTATGAATTTTATAGCTCAAGTTCATTGGACTGCTTATTTTTTATCTAAATAAAATTATGTACTATTTCTATAGGATGAATAACTCAGAAGACACATTAAAAAATTCTGGCAATTAATGAGTGTAATGAGTGTCTACATTTAAATTCTTCTTTCTTTTTTTTTTTTTG
>NW_016823413.1:313798-334325 GCF_001698545.2 Rhinopithecus bieti | reverse complement strand
AAAAAAAAAAAAAAAAAAAAAAAAAAAAAAATCAAATGGCAAATTACAGAAATAAAAATGTCATAAGTTTTAAATTGTGCTACTCTGAGTAGCATGATGAGATTTCAGCTATTCTGCTCTCTCCTCCTCTGGACATGAATTATCTGTCCAGCAGATCCACACTGTAGACTTTCCCTTTCCATTGGTAATTTAGTACCCTTCTCAGTCATTAGATCAACTATAATGATATTTTAGTGCTTGTGTTCAAATAACCCTTATTTTACTTAATAATGACCCCAAAGCACAAGAGTAGTGATGCTAACATATTTTTGTGATTGCTCTATATTGTTATTAGTTATTGTTGCTAATCTCTTACTGTGCCTAGTTTAGAAATTAAAATTTATCATAGGTATATATGACTAGGAAAAACACATAGTATATATACAGTTCAGTATTCTCAGTTTGCAGGTATCCACTGGGGCTCTTGGAATGTATTCCCTGCAGATAAGGGATAATTATTGTATTTCAGTTTGACAAAGAGAAGTCATGTATTTAAATAAATGTTACCATTGTATATTTAGTCTGTATTAGAGCTATTAAGATTCATTGGTTTGCTGGGATGGAAAGTATTACAACAATCCCCAGGGATATACAAGTCCTATTCTGTATGTTAGGTTATTTGGCAAAGAAAAATTAAGGTTGTAGATAGATTGAGGTTGCTAATCAGTTGATATTAAAGTAACAGAATTATCCTGGTTTATCTAGGTGAGCTCAATATAATCACAGGAGTCCTTAAAAGTGGAAGAGGGAAGCAGAAGAGGAAGAATCAGAGGGTGGAAGCATGAGGACTCCACTGGTTGTTGCTGGAGGAAGGGGCCATATACCACAGAAAGTGGGTGACCTCTAGAAGCTAGAAAAGACAGGGAAATGGACTTTCCTCTCAAGCCTCCAGAAAAATACATAGCCTTACTGTCCTCTTGATCATAGCCCAGTGAGAGCCATGTCAAATTTCTGAGCTACAGAATTAGAAGATAATAAAGTTGTGCTGTTTTAAACCACTAAATACTTGGTCATTTATTGCATCACCAAAAGAAAACCAATATAGCTGGTAATCTGGCTGCCTAAGTAAACATTTATATTAAAATTCTACATTATAATTTAAATAGGTTTAAATATACTCTATGTTTTCCCAACTCTGATGTTTGACTCTATGCTTTTTCTCCATTTATATAGTTTTAGTTTAAGTTCTAGTGAGCATTTGCTTATTTTGCAAAAGGCTGCAAGCTGTCTCCCTGTTTCTGCTTACTCCTATAGCCAGTCATGGAAACATTTCCGGAGTTGCAATTTTCATTTCGTCACTCTATTTCTCACAACTTGGGAATGATTTCTAAACTTCTTTCTCAATATAATTATAATTCTTGATTATGGGTTCCTATTTCTCTACCAAAAAACCCCACCTTCTTGGGCAAGTACATGTGCCTTCTCCTCAGGGCTCCCACAGTACTTTGTCCATACTTGTATTCCCACCTTTCATTGCACTTTGGTTTACTTACATGCATCCATCTGTTCCCACTGGATTATCAGCTCTTTCAGATATTGGTATTGTGTATGGCACATGGAAGATGATCAATGTATAGTGAATACATGAGTAATTTCTACAAGAATACTTTCTAGCATCACAGACACATGGTGCTTTTTATTGCTTCTACTTTCCTGTATATTCCACTGACCCTGAACTACACAGGAGGTGCCTTTTCATTTGCTTGCTTGCATTTAGACAAATGAATTCCTTTAAAACTGGTCTCTTTGCTCTAGAAAACATCCATTGCAGGCCGGGCACGGTGGCTCAAGCCTGTAATCCCAGCACTTTGGGAGGCCAAGACGGGCGGATCACGAGGTCAGGAGATCGAGACCATCCTGGCTAACACGGTGAAACCTCTTCTCTACTAAAAAAAAAAATACAAAAAACTAGCCGGGCGAGGTGGTGGGCGCCTGTAGTCCCAGCTACTCGGGAGGCTGAGGCAGGAGAACGGCCTAAACCTGGGAGGGGGAGACTGCAGTGAGCCGAGATTGCGCCACTACACTCCAGCCTGGGCGACAGAGCGAGACTCTGTCTCAAAAACAAAACAAAACAAAAACAAAACAAAACAAAACAAAACAAAAACATCCATTGCAAATCTCCATGTGCACTGATGCTGTCAGATGTTACTTTAATGATTATGTTTCAGTGAATTTTGGTGTCTGTGCATTTTGGCAATGGAAAGGGCTAACTGTATTTTTATATGACTCTGAGATTGTATTTATTTTTTCTGTCTACTTGCCATTCCTCTCGTTTTGTTCAGCCTAAGAACTGTGGTGAAAGGAAAGGAATTGTCTCCTCCAGATTACTGACTGAACAAACTGGCATATCCAGGAAGGATACCAGGCAGTACGATTTTGAAACCATGTTATATTAGAAATAAAGATACTATGTTTATTTGGCATGAAGTTAAGATAATGAAGAAATCCATTTATCTATTCATCCAGAGATTGAAAGACTACCATATAAAAGGAGTATATTTATTTTCTATTCATTGTGGTTTTAGACATTAGAACTTGGATCAATAGGTGAGAACTATAGGGAGAATCTAGCTTACACTACAATATGTCAGTTCTTTTTAATTTTAATTATTTTGAGAGATTAGAATCTTGCTCTGTTGCCCAGGCTGGAATGCAGTGGTACAATCATAGCTCACTGTAACCTCAAACTCCTGGGCTCAAGCAATCCTTCTGTATCTGTCTCTCGAATAGCTGGGATTACAGGCATGCATACCACGTTCTACTAATTTTATTTTTTATTTTTGTAGAGATGGGATGTTGCTATATTACCCAGGCTGGTCTCAAACTCATGGCCTCAAGCAATCCTCCCACTTCGGCTTCCCAAAGTGTTGCGATTACAGGTATGAGCCACCATGCCTGACCTATGTCAGTCTATGTGACTACGTGGACACTAGTTTCCTGCATATTTTCCAGCAAAGGTTGTGCCATCATCTAAATAAAGAAGATACATCTTTGGGGCAAGGACAGGATACCTCTTAACTCCATCTTATAAATAAAGTATGATTTTTTAATTCACCCTCAATACAAGATAGATGTTTAGAAAATAACTCCTGGTTTGAACTGCTTAGTTTTGAATCCTGGCTCCCAAACTTCTAGTTGTTTGATCAAGCAAACTTTTTATTTATTTATTTATTTATTTATTTATTTATTTATTTATTTAGAGATGGAGTCTTGCATTGTTGCCCAGGCTGGAGTACAGTGGCGCAATCTCGGCTTACTGCAGCCTCCACCTCCCAGGTTCAAGCCATTTTCCTGCCCCAGCCTCCCGAGTAGCTGGGATCACAGGTGCCCACCACCATGCCTAACTAATTACTTTTTTTGTGTGTGTGTATTTTTAGTACAGACAGGGTTTCACCATGTTGGCCAGGCTGGTCTCCAACTCCTGACCTCGTGATCCACCTGCCTCGGCCTCTCAAAGTGCTCGGATTACAGGCATGAGCCACTGTGTCCGGCCGATCAAGCAAACTTTTAAACTATCGTGTGACTCATTTTTCTTCTCTGAAATCTGGGGAGTTAACTCCCAGTGCTATTGTTAGGAGTAATGAGATTAGGCATGTAAAATACTTAAGAGGCCAGGCGCGGTGGCTCACGCCTGTAATCCCAGCACTTTGGGAGGCCGAGGCGGGCGGATAACGACGTCAGGAGATCAAGACCATCCTGGCTAACAAGGTGAAACCCCGTCTCTACTAAAAATACAGAAACAAAATTAGTTGGGTGTGGTGGCAGGCGCCTGTAGTCCCAGCTACTTGGGAGGGTGAGGCAGGAGAATGGCAAGAACCCGGGAGGTGGAGCTGGCAGTGAGCCCACATCGCGCCACTGCACTCCAGCCTGGGCGACAGAGCGAGATTCCATCTCAAACAGAAAACTTGACAAGAATGCTTCACAATTGGACATCAATAAATGTTAGCTAACATTATTCTCAACACTACTGGATTAGTTAGGAATGAGGTTCATTTCCCAATAACTAAAATACTGAATTGTTTTAATTTTACAGTTATATATGTGAAACAGATTTTTGCAAAAATTACTAATAGAGTAACATGTTCCCCTCAAATCCCAACAGTAATATAAATTACTATTCCCAGTCTAATATATATCATGGGATAATTACATATATATAAAATATTTATGACACCTATGTGTATAAATTTACTTATGTGTATACATACATATTTACTATACTGCACCATGTTTTCTTGCTTTAATTATTGTATACATGTCTCCATTTGTGTATATAAGGAAGAGTTGTATCTTATTTTTTCACTGCTAAAGACTAGTTTATATTAAGGATGTATTGTACATTTTTAATTATTCATAGATGAATATTTAAAAATTTTAACTATTGCTATCAGTGCTGTGATGAAGAGTCCTGAATATCTTGAACATATTCTATTAGTATCCCTTTAAGAAATTCCTAGATCTATAATTGATTAGTCACATTTTACATTTGTTACACTTACCAAAATTGTCCTTCTGTAATTTTTAGCCAATGTGTACTCCCAACCCAACTGTATGAGTGCTTGTTTTCCATCACCTTTAATAACACAAGGCATGAAAACTATTTTCAATTTTATCCATTTTAAGTCATATTTTCTTATTTTTATTTACATTCACATAGTTAATAGCAACTCTTCATCTGTTTTATTTGATATTTATATTTACTTCTGTTATTTTATTCATTTGTAGAATAAAAGGACAAGCATCTTCTCAAAGTTAAATTCTTTGTTTTGCTTTTGGGCTATTTGTCATTATTTTAATAATTTGCAGAGACTTCACATTCTAAGGAGAGTCACATTATGTCACACTTAAAATAAATATGCATATTTTTACTTCTTCATTGAGTTTTCAACTTTGTTCATGTCTTCTGAAAATATAATTTAAAATATGAACAAAATACAGCATTTAAAAAATTGTGCACCTTGAAGTCAGAACAAAAAGGCTATTTCTAACCTACCATTATAAACATATCCTTGAACATTTACAGTTCGAGTACATGACATTTACAGTTCTACTTTTCTCTAAATTTTAATTTATCTGAAATTCATTTTTTCTCTTCTGTATTTGCAAAAGAGATACTTTTTTCCCAGTGGACAGTCAAATATCCTCAAACCATTTATTCAGTAATCCATTTTTATTCCACTTATCGGTAATGTCAGATATATCTAATATTAAATTCTCATATCTATATTGGACCTGTTTCTGGACTTTACATTTTGTTTGCTAATGTGTTTCTATTTCTATGTTAATGTATCACAGTGATTTATTTGCTAGCACCTTATATTTATTGATATCCTTCTCACAACTAACTTGGTTACTCAATGAATGTCTTCACTTAAATAACCACTTTGTCACATCCCTTACATCAAAAGAAGACAAAAATTACAAAAAATAGAGAAAGAATGATGGGAGAGGAACATATATCTACTACCATTTTTGGAGAAATTCATTTCACCTTCGGTAACAATGTACATCTTAACGTCCTGAAACACTAATTCCGGCCTTTTATGACTCTCTCTGCTATCTCTCTCATTCTCTTTTTTCTGTATTCATATTAGTATTCCAGTGAAATTATAGCTTAATTTGACAAAAACTGATAGCTTACTCAACGCTTACCTTAGTATTTGCCTGTTTATTTTTCTCTTTAAAACTAATGTCTTTGAACACTAAGCTTTTCCAAAGAAATTGATTTTTAAAAATAACAGCCCAGCTCATTCCTTGTTATCTTTATTCCTAGGCATTTGATTGGTATGATTATTATTCTTTTCTTTTAAAATTATTTGCTTTTATAATTATTTGTTTCTTACCTTTTTATGTTTATAATTAATTTTCTAATTTGTTATCATTGGTACCGCTTGTTTCATTGTTATTGTTTGGTATTGTATGATTTATTGAATTTGACCATTTTTTAATTGAATTTTCACTTTTAAATGGAATGCTGCTGCTGATACCTAACATGGTGACTTTGTGGAGCAGAGAGTGGTCCCATTTAGTCACGTGATCACTTGATGTCTCATGGTCAGGCATTTGGCTTCTATCTGGAATCAATATCAAGCCAGGAACTGTTTCTCAAAACTGAATAGTGATCTCTGAAAGAGGTCATGGCTTTTTTTTTTTTTTTCATGACCCTGTGTCTTGCCCTATAATTCTCCTATTGGGGCTTGCCATACTTGAGCTGTTTTTAGTGCAGGTCACCACTGAATGCGGACTTTAGTCAACCAAAAAGCATATGGAACCACTCTCAGCCACTTGGGCTAGTATAACAAATCTATAATCTCTCTGGTATGTACTCCCATATTAACAAACTTAATTTAATTGAAACCTATGTTCCTAGGCCTGGAACTCTTAGAATCGATTCTCACATTTCTCAAGTTTCTACAGATGCAATTTAGAAAAATTTTATAATTATTTTGGGTCACACCTTGTATTTGGCCTTCAGGGCCAAGTAAGAGGTAGAGGAGCATGTTGAAGGCAATGAGAGGTAAGACATGGGCATGAGGAAAAGTTTGTGTTTCCTCAAGAAAACATATTAGTTGATGTCACTGAAGAGTCTTCATGCAGGTAGGACTAGCAGACCAAGACAAGAAGGAAAAAAAAATTCTTGCTTTCAAGGAGGACTCAATAGGACATTTTGGTTCACAGTACTCAGATTTATTTAAATTTATAGAAATACTCAAATTCAATTTCTTAGTATTTCTATCCTTTGCAATAGATATCCAAAAATTCACATAAAAGATATGGTGAAGCTATTAATTCAGTTTGCATTATGTTTCATTAATCCATTGTATCTGTCTCATTTTCAGAAATATTAGCTGTGAGATTTCTTTAGACCACCAATAGAAAATCCCTAGTCCTCTAATCATGCATAGAGTTATGAATTTATTTTTCTTTTGCTTTGGTTTTTTAAATATACTATATTTTTTAGAGAAGTTTTAAGTTCATAGCAAAATTGAGCAGAAAGTAAAAAGAGTTCCACTATGCTCCTCTATCCTCACAGGTGCACAGGTTTCCCACTATGGACATCCTAAACCAGAGTCTTACATTTGTTATAACTGATGAACCTACACTGGAACATCATTATCACTCAAAGGTCATAGTTTACGCTAGCGTCCCATAGACTCTTAGGGATGTACACTCTGTGGGTTTGGAAAAATATATAAGAACATGTATCCACCAGGTTAGTATCATACAGAATAGTTTCACTGCCTTAAAAAATTTCCAAATTTCCATTCACTGCCTATTCATCACTCCCTCCTTCCTAACCCCTGGCAACTGCTTATCTTACTGTCTCCATAGTTTTACCTTCTCCAAAATGACATACAGCTAGAATCATATAGTATGTATTCAGACTGGCTTCTTAACTTAATAATAGGCATTTAAGTTTCCCCCATTTTCTTTCACAACTCATTTTTTAATTTTTTAGGATGGAATATTCTTCCATTGTCTGGATATACAGCACTCTATTTATTCACTCATCTACAGAAGGAAATACTGGTTTCTTCTGAGTTTTGGCAATTATGGAAAAAGCTGCTATTAACATGTATGCACAGTTTGTGTGAACATGTTTTCAACTCCTTTGGGTAAATACTAAGAAACATGATTTCTGGATCATAAGGTAAGAATATATTTAGCTTTGTAAGAAACTACCAAAGTGTCTTCCAAAGTGGTTGTACCATTTGTATTCCCACCAATAACAAACGAGAGTTCCTGTGGCTCCACATTCTCACAGGCATTTGGTGGTGTCAGTGTTCTAGATTTTGGCCATTCTAATAGGTATAGAGTGGTATATTATGCTGATTAATTTGCAGTTTTCTGATGACATATGATATAGAGCATCTTTTGATATGCTTGTTTGCAATCTGTATATACATATATGTGTGTGTGTGTGTGTGTGTGTGTGTGTGTGTGTGGTGAAATGGATGTCTGTTCAGATCTCTTGCCCATTTTTTAGCAGGTTATTTGATTCATTATTGTTTAATGTTCTTGGAGTTTAAATTTTCTTGGATATTTTAGATGACAGTTCTTTATCAGATATATATTTTATAAATATTTTCTCCCAGTCTGTGAATTTTCTTTTCATCCTCTTTAAATAATTTAAGTGTTTTTTTTTTTTTTTATTTTGCCAGTGTTGTAAAAATCTACCCACTCCACAGTACCTGTGATCACCATTCACACTATGTCCTATTTTTACCCCCACTTAACCTGCTTTCCACGGAAATGTTCTTACAGGCAATCACTAACAATAATTTAAGTAACCTTTTTGCCTTTGCATTCTATGGGCCAATATTTTATTTTCCAACTGTAAGCTGATTACCATTGTCCTCAGACCCTACCAGGTTAGATACCAGTTACAGATGTCCTTCCCTACAGGTCTATTGCATGAAGACATTCATGGTATCTAATATGGTATTAGTCAAGTTCCAACTCAAACAGAAATTACACTAAATTTTTTTTTAAAAAGAAAGGAATTTAGTGCAAAGAAACGGGTCCTATCATTTGAAGAGCTAGAGAAGTAGCAATCAGGAGGCTATCACTATAATTATTGAATTCAAGGGTATTACCATTGTTACAACAATTCAGGCATCAAAGGAAAAACTATTATGAATAGCCATATCACTACAACATGGTTTGCCTGTAGAAGCAGCAAAATAGAGCTTCAGTTTTATTTTGCTTTCAAAATCTCATATGAATACATCTAATTGGTAGAAACTAGCTTTTATCCAAAACCGTGGCTTCAGAGTATGGAAAATATATTTTAGCGTTCTGGACTCCATAGCACAGAAAGACACACAAAAGAGAATAATTGCTAACCATATCAGCCTTAGTCATACTCTATAATTAATTATAATGCACACACTTTATTAAAATGTATAATTTTGTGCTAGGATACTACTTGACCCATAGTAATAGTGACACAAGAGTTAGCTATTATGGTTATTATTATATTTAACATCTCTTTCTAGACTGAAATCGATATGAATTCTTATTAACACATGTGAGTGACTTCATCGTATCCTTATGTCCTTGTAAATTCCTAAAGGATTCTGGGGGTCCAGAAGAGATTGTCAACAGGTAAACAGGTGGCAGTGAAGGTTCATGACCAAGCTCCAGAAAAGGAGACAAGGCAGGCAGTGAGGAGTTGGATGGGCTCCCCACACCTCACCTGCTCTGGTTCCAGAGAAGCCCTCAGTTCTTTTGTGTCTTGCACTGTTGTGATAAAGTTCAGCTGAGCATTCTTACAGGGAGTTGTGAAAGAGAAGGAATCAAACGTGTGCCCTTAGATTTTTATACCAACCTTCTGTCTCCAGAGAGAAACAGAGCTTGAATCCAGTCAGTGGGAGTGGGGGCAGTGGGACATGGGCATTGTGAAAGAAGAGTCCTATGCCTGTTTTTTTGATGCTATCTTAATTTTTCTGCCAAGTCCGTATTTTTGTATTAAATTGTAATAGTAGAGGTTAGGGTTGAGCCAGTATGCTGCAACATAGACTATTGTAAGGAATTCGTTTGAAAACGTATTTTCACAATCTAAACCAAAATTAACCGCAATTAGGTAAAAATTAATTGCTTTCAGATTCAGATATTCAGAATGCAGAATGTAAAAGATGATCCTCACATCTTTATTTTCAATTCCCTCTTAAAATATGATGATAAATACAGCTTCTGCAACACATTCAAAGGCTCTTCTACTTCCTTATAATTTCATTTCAGTCATTCTAATAGAGATACCTCAAGTCAAAAAAAGTGGATGCTAAATAAGTAGCTAACATTGATTGCTAAAAAATGAGAAATGAGAACATTCCCCTAAAACTACGTATATATCTTGGTTCTCTGTGAAATTAAGTTAGCATTTTTTTGTTCATGTTCTCTCTCTTGCATCAGGCCTACTGAAAGTTGATATGGCAGAAAAAAATGAAATACAAAAAACTGTGTATTATCTATTGAAATTCATTAGAGAATGTTTCCCCCTGATAATTTTGCTCCATTAAACACTTACTCCAAACTATCAACCAAAATATATTTATGTTTGAGAAGCTCACTGAGAAAGAAACTCCATCCTGAGGATTCTCATCAGCTTTTCCACTTTAACCTGCTCTCCCAAGAGACCCTGCACTCTGATTGCTAGTCTTCTTATGGAGAAAAAATAGAGTAAGATTTCCTTAGAGACACCCCTGCCTCTTAGGTAAGGTGGGTGAAGATTACTAATCAGAATGGCAGGAGATACAGAATTTTAAAAATTTAACTCAGTTCCTCTTCAGATTTTTTTATAAGTTGCTATTAAAATGAAGAAAACTAGGTCTAAACCTCTTGGAAAAGTACACTACTTACCCACTCCATAACGATTAAATCAAGGCAGAAGGAGGTTTTAAAATTTATATTAGACCCTCTCTATAAAAATGCTTGTTTGTGAACTGACCCCTCAATAAGCCTTTCTTGGAAGCATTAATCACTCATTTTCAGGAGCTTTTTGTCTTTCTCCAGGGAACTTAAATAGAGCATGTAAGGCTAGAAGTTTAATGTAAATACAACTTTTTAATTTTCTTCTCCAGATCATTATAGGCTGAAACAGCAAAGGAAATAAATTACAGAAATTATACCTTATCACTGGACCTAGTTATAGTCATAAAAATGATACATATCACTCAGAGTCTGCTAGTGTTGGAAGTTCAGACTAAAGATATTTTTTCAATTATGGATGAGAAAAACATATTTGTTAAAAAATTGCTCTATTAAAAGTGTGGCCTACCTGCTCTGCAAAAGAGCAGGTAGACTCTTCCCATGCTAAGCTTTTTTCCTTTTCATTATCATGCATTTACTTCTCAATATAGAATCACTTGATGCTATTGAATATATGAAATTTTACCTGAGAGCAGGATCAGCTGAGATATATATGAGATATAACTAAGAGTGTGAAAACGTAGCCTTGAATATAGTGCAGGGAGTGCAATGTGGCCCCAAAGGGTATTCCCAACAGGAAACAGACATAAATGTCATCCTTATAGCCAGGGTGCTTCTCCAGTAAAGTGGGTAATAGAAAATATAACCAACTGACATTTGTTCCAGGGATTCCTACACAGTTTTAGGTAAATCTTTTAGAAAACAGTTTATCAAATGTAAGTGTAGCACACAAATCTAACAAAAATGATTCACTTTACCAAGCACCATATCAGGCACTAAGCAAACATAAGTAAGTATCATTGTATTAAAGTAATGATGTACTATGCCTTGGGATCCAACAGACTTGGATTTAATTCTTGCTTAATCACTTCCTTGTTGTCTTAATCTGTTCTCAAGCTGGCTTGGGGAAAAGGAATTTATTCAAAAGTCCACATGTTTCTAGACTCTGCTTCTCTTCTCCTTCCAGGTTTTATTCAATCAGACAGGCTTGTGCCACATGGCTGAAAATATTGCTATGAGAGGTGACTTTGCCTCATTATCTCTGGCCCCAATTTTGAATCCTGGAAAAAGGTTTATAATTGTCTGATTTAAGTTAAATACCAATCTCAGAGAAAACGGTCTGTTTCTCAGAGTAGACGGTCGGATGGTCTGAAATGGTATTAATATGGCATTTTCAATTTGTACCCTGTGGTTGCAGTGATTTCCATATTAGAGAATGGCCTGGTGGATTCATGCCTAAATCCATTTTAGTTAGCCTCCTTTGCTACAAGTAAGAGAAATTCAGACCAAACTGGCTTGGGCAAAAAGGTATTTATCGTCCAGCATTACAAAAAATTCAAGTTTTAGATTCAGCTATAAAAGGTGTTAACAAGATATCATCAATTTCTAGTATTTCTCTCTCTCTCTCTCTCTCTCTCTCTCTCTCTCTCTCTCCATTTCTTGGCTTCACTTCATTTTAGGCTTCTTCTCTTAAACAAAAACTTTCATTTTGGTGCCAAAATGGCTGCAGAAACTCCATCTTTGTAGTTTTAAATCTACGGGAAATGGCAAGCCTCTTTCCTAGTAGCCCCCATGGAAATATAAAGGTTTATTCCAGTTAGACTGCCTTAAGTCACATTTTAACATGTGAAACTGATAGTGTGACTACAATAATGTTGGATAGTTTTGACTGGCTTTGGCTTGAGTCAGGTGCTCAAGCAGGTAGCAGAGGTGTGGAGCCCCACACAGAAGATATCGAAAATTTTTTGAATAATTGATGCTCATCTAAAAGTGGGGGTTATTGGGAGAAAATTGTGGAATGGAGGCTGGAAAGGCAAACACAAAAGTCTATAAATAATACTCTATGGAGAAGTTTTAGGCAGAAGATAGAGTAATTGTGTTAATAGGATACTTTCTCAAAAGTAAAAGCAGTTCTACTTTGGTGTCAAAAGTGACAAGTTAGGTCACAACAAGTATTGTAAGTATATTCTTCACTCATCTTCCCAGAATACCAGTTAGTTTCAGTACATTGGGGGATAGGATGCATACTTTAGGTATATAGTTTGAGTACAGCCAGGAAATAATGTATTCTGGAAGCACCAGTAGTGGGAAGATGAGAATAACAAAGAACATAAGAGGACTATTCAAAAACTAATGAGTCACCTTGGGTATTCAAAGAAATTTGTGACATCAATTCAATGATGATAAGAGCCAGTGAAAAGTGATTATCAACTTGTTTCACAGGTTGTATTCATAGACTGGTGAAACCTCAGGAAACTTTAAAATTATCCAAAAAACCTCCAAACAGTAAATGCACTAGGAATAGAGGAAAAAATTACAGGGGAAGAGAGAGAGAAAGCAATAAGGTAGCAAGAAAAAGAGGAAGACAAATTTAGTTCAACCAGTTGTATATTGCAAGACACAGTGATTTGGGAGAGAAAAAAATAAACGTGACCTGAATCCTGCTCTGGAAGAATCTCTATTCCAGGAGTAAATACAGGACATTTACCTAACTAAATAAAATATGATGTAAAAAGCAATAAAGAGTACTGTATTGGTTCATTATCACACTGCTATGAAGAACTACCTGATACTGGGTAATTTATTAAGAAAAAGGGTTTAATTGACTCGCAGTTCCACATGGCTAGAGAAATCTCAGGAAACGTATAATCATGGTAGAAGGGGAGGCAAGCCTGTCTTACCACAGAGAAGCAGGTGAGAGAGAGAGGGCGAAGGGGAAAGTGCCATTTTTAAACCATCTGATCTCCTGAGAACTCACAATCATGGGAACAGCAAGGGGGAAGTCCACCCCATGATCCAAACACCTCCCACCAGGCCCCTCCTCTGACACTTGAAGATTACAATTCAAGACGAGATTTGGGTAGGGACATAGAACCACACCATATCGAGTACCTTGTAATCTTTTGAGAATTTCATGAAATAATAAAAATGCATGATGCATTCAGCATATCACTTGGCAAACAGATGAAGCCTAATTAATGTAATAAAAAATTTTTAGAAGAAAACAGTGAAAACATAAACAAGTTACATTAAAAAATACTATGAAAGTCTTGAATGAAGAACACATTGAAAGAAGACTTTTCTGGTATAAGAAAACAGCAGACGTAGAAGTATACCAGCAAAGATTTCAGAGCATTTGTATTATTAAGTTGATCAGTTTAATCAGAGTTGAGGAATGGGTTGGAAGTGCCTGGTTAGCAAATTGTAGTAAGAGGAGAAACAGCAAATTAATTCATTGATAGTAAATTCACAGAATACAGCAATGTGCACTGTGATGGGTAATACCTGTTCTGGGTAGCAAAACTTAGAACTGATAATAGGCATGCCAAGAACGTGCCATCCCAGACAGAGAGGAAAAGCAAACAGAATGGAAACTGAGCCTGAAAAAGAGGTATGAGTGAAATGTTAAAAGTGAAAATGCTATGTTCAGAAAGTTGGTCTTTTCCCACAAGTGACAGCAAGCTAGCAAAATTCTTTGTGTAAGAAGATGATATTATAAATCTACTTTAAAAACATAGCCTGGCAGTGTGTAAAGGAGGAAGGTATAAATTTATTCAGGAAATTATTGCTATGATCCTGCTGAAAGTAGTAATAAGGCCTCAAATAGGATTATGTGAATAGGAATAAAAAGAGAATGAATAAAAAATATTCCAAAATACAGTGAATAAATCGTATTGCAAGTGAGGAGTAAGTGAGAAGATGAGGAAAACAACATTCTGTGGTTTCTAAATTTGGATATCCGGGGGGGGGGGCGGGGGCGTGTAATGAAAATCATAGGAGAAAGGAAATATTGGAGAGTAGAAAGGAGAAAACTTGTGGTTTTGGACTTCTGAGTTGGACTTCTGAGTTAGTGCTGGCAGAACATCCAGTTAAAGTCACTCAGCAGATATTTAAAAATCTGTCTTCAACCCTACAGAAAGGTGAGATCTACAGATTAAAACTTATGATGAATTTTCCAAGTGTCAGTATTAGTTAAGAACAGGGAATTGATTCTATTTGCTTCTAGACTAATGAAGCATTCAAAATTATTACATTGATCATAGACATGGAAGAAGAGTTAGAGCTGCCCTTTTCACAAATATTCTACACTGGGCCATCTCTTTAATGAAGTGCAGGCTACACAAAATGAATTGATTTAATGGAACTTGTAAACCAAGGAAAAATTGAAGCAACCTATATACAAAACAAAGCAATAAAAAGCAAGTCTTTGATGTCTAAGGAAGAAAAAAATAAAATAATGCAACATAAGTGATTAGTATTGAGAACCTTTGTGGAGAAAGAAGATAAAACTTTGAGCTTTAAGTCTTTGAGGTAAAGGTGAATTTTAATTATAAATTTAGTTTTAGGTAAATGAAGTATTTTAAGGAAGCTGAATATTGATTTGTAGTAATACAGTGTCCAGTGGACACTGAGCTATTTTACAAAATGTGCTTACAATGGATGTTTATAGAACTTTGGTTGCTTTCCTCTGGAGTTTCCATTTACAAATACAGCATTGATTCCCTTAAAATGTTTAAAATGTTTATTGACTTCATCTCTCCAGGATGTAGCAACTGGTAAAAGACTTATTCTCCCAGTGTTAAAAACGATAAAACTGGACAAAGCATATGAGGCAATTGTTTTCAGGCATTGAATATAGGCAGTTCAGAACTTTCTGAGAGAAAGGAATTAAAAGAGATAAGCCCACATTCACTCAAGCTTCCATCTGGGATCCATTTCCCAAACAGCCCAATGGGAGGTGAGGCTCAAACAGTGAATGGAGCACTACATAATGAGAGGCACAGATTAGAGATCAGGACTGGGGAAGAGGCTATCATAGAACTGGTAGGAGTATAAATCAAGGAGGAAGAATCTTCACACAAGGTACCCTAGAAGTCTGCAGGTGATTCCCTGTAGGCCCTTGGCTGAGGACCGAATTGCACACATTCAGGACAAGGGTTTAGAAGACGTAGCATAGCGTGGTTGCAGGGGATCTGGGAGCTGAACAAAATACCAGAAGACCTGTAGGACAAGATGTTAGAGTTCCGACCCCCCCAGGGTAGACAGACCTCACTGAGCACCATGGGAATTCCACTGGAAAACCTGGAAAGACCATACCTTATGAGTAAGAAACACCTACTGAAACAAGGACAATACCCAAGGACTAGAAAGAACTGAAACAAACTTACCCCAAGAGCAAGTAAATCCAAACTAAGAGAATAAAAATTATTTTCTAGTGATTTAACTGCCTGCCAGAGCAAAATTTAACACTGTTTAAAGAAAAGCAATACAATCTACACTCCCTTCAATGAATCAGCCACAGTTTTTAGTCTATAATAAAAATTACTGGACATGCAAAGAACCAGGGAAAGATGACCCATAATTAGAGAAAAGAGTTGTCAATAAAGAGATAATGTGAAATGACTCAGATGTTAGAATTAGCAGACATGTATTTTTCAAAATGCTATTATAGACATATTCAGGACTTTAAAAAATGGATATAATAAATAAAGGGATGAGCTATCTCAGCAGAGAAAATAAACTTTAGAAAAGGCTAACAAAGACTTTTAATGAAAGATAAATAGAGTTAGAAGACTCACATTCTCTGATTTTAAGCCTTACTGAAAAGCAACAGTAATTAAAACAGCATGATGTTGGCAAAATAATGGAGATATAGATTAATGGAAGAGAAAAAATAAAGATGGTTGATTGATTTTCAACAAAGGTACCGGCCCAAATTCAGAGGATAAATTAATCTCTTCAACAAATGGTTCTAGAATAAGTAGATAGCTCTAACTCATACAATCAATTTGCTTCAGTATGAAGCATAAATGTAAAGACAAAAGTGGAAGCTATAATTCTTTTAAAACAAAGCATAGGACAATAACTATGTGACTATGGGTTGGGTGAAGTTTTCTTAGAGAGAATACAAAAAGAACTACAGGCCAGGCATGGTGGCGCACATCTGTAATTCCTGTACTTAGGTCAAGCAGGGAGAATTGCTTAAGGCCCAGGGTTCCAGACGAGCCTGGGCAACAAAGAGAGACCCCTATTTTTACAAAAAAATTAAAAAATTAGCTGACTGTGGTGGCTTGCACCTGTAGGCCCACATACTTTGGAGGCTGAGGTGGGAGGATACTTGAGTTATGGAGTTTGAGGATGGAGTAAGCTATGATTGTGCCATATCATCCCAGCATGGGAGATGGAATGAGACCCTGTCTCTGAAAAATAAAAATAAGGAAGAACTACAAGAAAATAATATGTTAGACTTCATCAAAAGTAAACATCTCTGTTTATCAAAACCAGTATTAAGAAAATAAAAAAAAGAATGGCCAAAGATTGGAAAACATATTCTAAGTACACATATTTGATGAAAAACTTGTTTCCTGCATATAAAGAATGTTTTCAAGTCAGTAACAAGAAGACAAACAGCCTAATTAAGCAGAAGCAAAGGATTTAAAAAGACACTTCACAAAACTAAGTTTTCTAAATGGCCACTAAGCACATGAAAAGATGTTCACTAGCTTTGGTCGTCATAGGTATTCAAACTGAAACTACAATGAGACATCATTTCATAGCCTCTAGAAGAAACAAAATTTAAAAAGCTGACAACATCAAACGTTGGCAAGGATGTGGAAAAACTGGAATTCTCATGCACTGCTAGTGGGAATGTAAAATAGTACCAAACTCTTCAAAGGATTTTATAAACATACATCTACCCTACTACTTAGCAATTACAATTATAGGCATTTACCCAAGGGAAGTGAAAGCATGCATTCATAAAAAGAATAGTATAAGGATATTTATAGAAACTTTACTAAAAATAGTCCCAAATTAGACACAACCTGATGAACTGAGGTCCATTAACAGAGAATGGAAAAACAAATTGTGGTCCATTTACTCAATAGAACATTATTAAGAAGCAATGTACTAATAAAAGCAATAACCCGGATATATATAAAAACCTGTTGAACAAAAAAAGCCAAACATACTATACTCCATTTTGATGACATACAAAAACAGGCAAAATTAATCTATGACCATAGAAATCAGAACAGTGGTGTTGCCTGTGGGTAGTGAGGACTGACAAGAAAGGGACTGGAAGGAATTTACTTGGTAATGGAATTGTTCTATCTCTTGATTGGAGTGTTGGTTACATAGAATTGTGTTTTAATTTATACATTTTATTGTACATAAAGTTTACATGCATACCTACATACACACATACATATATAAGAAAGAATGTGTATTGAGCTTCTACTAAGTACAAAGCTCTATAACAGGCATTATGGGGGATTCACAGAAAAGTGAGACACCAATGAATGTCCAAGTGTTCCCAGACAAAACTGAGGGTCGGGCTGCTATTTCTTGCGACCCAATAACAAGATGCAGATGAACTGGGGAGAAAGAAAGTTTTATTTTCTGCAACCAGTTACGGGGGAGAAGGCCTAGAAATTATTGCCATACCAACTCAATATTACAAACTTCTCCAGAGCTTATATACCTTGTAAGCCATATGTCTAAGTGTGCATTCATCTAAAGACATAAGTGATTAACTTCTTTTAGCCTATAACTAAGGTCTGAGTCTGGAAGACCTTCCTCTGGAGCCTCAGTAAGTTTACTTAATCTAAATGGGTCTTGATGCTAGGGTGATTACTCTTATCATTTCTCCTACTAAATCACAAAGGTTTTGGGAGTTCCTTTAGACCCTAATAAACTTGTTTGTGCAGGCCTGGGAAGTTTCTTCAGACTCCCAATAAAACTTGTTTAATCCTTAAAGGGTCCTGTTAAGAATTCCTTTGTTATCTTTTCATGCTTCAAGGTCCAGGAAAAACCTGGGCAAAAGTCTTGGTGGGCTTTGTCACATTCCAGCCTTCGTATCAGGGCACTGGCTCGATCAGCTTTTAATGTTTAACCTAGTTAGTCAGTGCAGGGACAGTTGTAATGGAGGCCTGTATTAGTGAGACCTGGCCTGCCACATAAGGTGTCAAAAGCTTTAGTAAATCACTCTTTTGCCTTTAACAAAGCTTTCTCTTTCTTTACAATACTTGGACATTTATAACCAAACACAATTACTAATTTTTTAAACAATTTAGAAGTTAAATATATTTTGTAAAAATAGACTTTGAAACTCTTCTGTTTCACTAATTTTTAACCATATTTTCTTTTATGTTTAAATGTAACACCTTTTATAATAATACTCATTCTTATCTCTTTTCTGTGCCTGCCTTTTCCCAAAATTCCAGAACTTCTTCCCAACTTTTTAAAGGTAGCTTTCCTTCATTTTTTTCTCTCTAGGGAGAGAGCTGATCACGTCCATCCTAATCAGAGAGTAGGCATTAAGTTGTCTTTTTAGCATTCTAAATTAGATTGCTGAACACCAAGCATCCCTGCTGTATTCCCCTGACATCCACATTTCTTCCCCCTCCTCTTGGCAAAACAGAAGGAGACAACAATTATGCAGCAGCATGAAGCCTGTAGTCTGAATGAAAACTCTGTAATTGTCTTTTCCCAACCAACAAGTTCTCTGGCAGACAGCTTCTAAATTGCCTTAAGCTCCCCTCCCAGAAGATATGCTAGATGCTTACTAATTAATTTGAACTCAATGGGCCCTTAGCAACCCTCATTCACAGAATTAAATCTCAGTGCTTTGTAGATTTGAAAAACTATACCCTCCAACAAGAGTGTAACATGTTCCAACCTGGATAACATTTATAAGCAGAAAATAGTTTCTATATGCAGCAAGTTAAGCCTCACTATTGCAGATCATACGACAAAGAAAAGGATGTGAAAATCTAGTTTATGGAGAACTTCAGACATTAAACCAAGTCACTTAGCTTTAATTCAACAGATTTTTTAGGTGCCGATATTATGTAATAACACAATAAGAAAGCATTTGACCATAGTTTATGTATTGTTTCTGAAAGTCTGGAGTATTTATTTATTATTTATTTTTATGTAGTTGATCTTCAAGAGTGGGGAAATACATCAGATTCTAAAAGAAGAAAACTGAAATATCATTTCAGATGCTCATAAAAATGTTAGAAGTGGATGAATGTTAGTTATAAAAGGGCAAAATGATAGTTGCACAGGAATATTTAGATTAATATCAACTCTGTAATGCTTACTAAAAAGTAAATTGTAGAAGTCACCCACCTGTAATTTCTCATTATCATTATAGAAAAGAATTTTTAGAAGAAAGAATGTGAGTGATAGCATATATTACTGGAGCTGAAGTATCTCCTGGAAATAAAAAATTTTGAGCTGCTTCAAACGAAATATTAGGCACCTGGCTAGCTCTGAGAAGTAAATGAACAACTTAATAAACAATAAGGAAATAGTAGCTTAAAACAATAGCCAGTGAAGTTAGAATCAGAAAAGCTTCAGCTCCCTGTAGAAACTGAAGATAACACCTTAAGGTATGTCCCTGAGGTGTTCTTCAGAAACCCAGATCCCACCAAACAGAAGATCCGCTGTCACGTAGACCTCAGATAAGAGGAAAGTAAGCACTGAACTCTGACCCCCTTATTTGTAACTTCCTCCTGCAGGGCCTAGAGGAGGTCATGCCCACCAGCCTGAGCTCACATTCTTTTCTGCTCATCCCAAATTCTAGGCAACATTTTACATCCTTAACTTACCGCAATTCAGAAAATCTTTGAATCCATCTATGACCCATCCTTCTAACCTCTCTTTGAGATGTCTGGCCTTTTCAGGTCAAACCAATGTATACCTTCCATGGATTAATTTATAACCTTTCCTGTAGCCTCTTCCTCCCTGCCTTTAAAAATCCTTACCTGTGGCCCGGTGCGGTGGCTCACGCCTGTAATCCCAGCACTTTGGGAGGCTGAGGTGGGTGGATCATGAGGTCAGGAGATTGAGACCATCCTGGCTAACACGGTGAAACCCCGTCTATACTAAAAAAAAAAAAAAAAAATTAGCCGGGCATGGTGGCGGGTGCCTGTAGTCCCAGCTGCTCAGCTACTGAGGCAGGAGAATGGCGTGAACCCGGGAGTCGGAGCTTGCAGTGAGCCGAGATCGCGCCACTGCACTCCAGTCTGGGCGACACAGTGAGAATCCA
>NW_016823413.1:308133-313666 GCF_001698545.2 Rhinopithecus bieti | reverse complement strand
AAAAAAAAAAAAAAAAAAAAAAAAAAAAAAAAAATTAGCCGGGCATGGTGGCGGGTGCCTGTAGTCCCAGCTGCTCAGCTACTGAGGCAGGAGAATGGCGTGAACCCGGGAGTCGGAGCTTGCAGTGAGCCGAGATCGCGCCACTGCACTCCAGTCTGGGCGACACAGTGAGAATCCATCTAAAAAAAAAAAAAAAAAAAAAAAAAAAAAAAAAAATCCTTACCTGTAAGCTATCTGGGAGTTCAGGTCTGAAGCATGAACTGACTGATTCCCCTTGCTTGGTGCCCTGCAATAAATGCTTCACTTTCACTGCTATCTCTATGTCAGCATTTGGCTTTGCTGTGCCAGTGGGAGAACCACAGGCCAGTTGGATAAGACTGTGATAAGTGTTGGTACTTCTCTTACGTACTTCTCTTACTACTTGTAAATGTATCTTCAAATTTATGGATGTTCGCACCTAATGGACTTGGCCATGCTAGCACACTCTATAGTGGCTGGGTTGCCTCCATGACCCATGAGTTAACTCTAAGCCATGCCTAAAGTTTATGCAAAATCTGGAAATTCTCAATTCTGGTTTCTTATTAAAGTATGGAGATTTGTAAGCATACAGAAGCCTTTCTTACTGAATGAATGTCTTCAGGGGAGGCTTTACGCCTGTAAACATTTAGAGTGGCATACATGATTCTGATGTGTAGCTCAGCTTGAGAACTACCGGAGTACAGCAACTCTCGAGAATGTAGTGAGAACTAAAATAAATATAATTTGGTCTCTGTGTTAAATTATATTGGGACCGGGTATACTTTACCATTTCTATGCTGAAAAACACTGGAATTAAGCAAAAATAATTTAGCTACTTGCTTCAAGGAATATTTACACTAAGAATATGTTTGTGAACTAACAAAAAAAAAAAAAAAAGCTAACTTATCAAGACTAACAGCTTCTACCATTTGAAGACTCTTCCCTTACTGTGCTCAGAAGTCCAAGCTATTATGTGATAAAATCTGTTAAATCCTGATCAGCTCTTGCTTTTAAACTGGGCTTTAAATTTCTAGCTCAGGCCATTACACCCTATAAAATATCCTTCTTGACCACTATACCCCTTTGGAGAAAGTTTTAAGGCTGTCAAAATGGTGTTCCCCTGATGGTGGTAGGAATAAACCTAGCTTTGCTTGATCAACCTGTATTTTGGTAAACTGGAAGTCAAACGCATAAATTCTTTATTTCATAACAATCACCTTATTTTATAAAAATAAAGTATAGAGTTTGATTGAAAGGCACAAACTACCTAGTTATAATAAACTGACACCTGGAATTAATCTGGCATTTTTGTAAATGGTCTCTTAGTTTTTCCTATCTAGAGAAGATTTTGTTCTTATATGAACTCTAGAAATCCTTCAAGCTTTAATATTCCAGAACTTGCTTGTGTAACCCTTTGACCTGAATCAGCTGTCAAAAATCTCAAAGTATATATAATCTGCTTATTATACATAAAACCTTAAATAATTCAAACATTTTACTACTCCCAGGAATCCAGAATCCCTGATATTTTTCCATATTGGAGGTCATTCTGTTGCTGCTTTCATCTGTTAATATATTTCACAAACAGAATTAAAAATCAGAGAAAACACTATTTTCTATAAAAACCCTGTGCTAAACCAATCAAGAAAATATTATGTGTAGCAATTAGGCAATGACAACATTTACTCTAGCTTCATCTTGCTCCTTTCTTTGAAACATTCTATTTACTTCATACAGAAATAGCACAATGCTATTTCTGTATGAAGTAAATACAGAAATAATTTACTCTAACGCTAACTCTGTACCTGACTTTAGACAATTTTTTTTTTTAAAAGAAAAGTACTTGAGAAAGTACATCTGAACTCATGACCTGAGACACCAAAAGAGAAAGTAATTCAAGATTTAGAAACTCTTCAAAGAAAAGGAAAAAATAATTCAGTTAACAAAAGAAAATGAGAGAAACATTGGGGTAAATATAAAAAAGACAAATAGGGAAATCCAATGGGACCAATGAGCTTGGACTTTTAAAGGACACCTACAGAAGATCATTGGGAAGAATATGATAAGAGAGGAATGATGTGAAAGTCCAGAAGGAAAGCATAAGAATAAGAATCTGGAATAAGATTAATGTTGCCACACAAAAGAAAAATGACATTAAAGTTAAATTTGGCAATAATTGCCTTTTAAATTATGTATGTCATATGAAGAAGAAAAGACACTGAACTTGAAAAACAGGATGGGGCAGTTACAACAACTCCTCTTGGAAGTATGTGGCTAAAGCTCAAAATCTTTAAAATCTTTTGAATCAGCTTCACTAAACCTCAAAGATCTAATTATCTTATTCATAAAGTTTTCCATCATTCCATATTTAAGATAAAGATGCACCATAAAAAAATTTTTACCATATATATTTATGACCTGCTAGTTGAGGCTTTAGGACATATCTGGTTTAAAGTAATGAAGCAAGAAATTAGAGTCACACAATACCTGAGCTTAGGAGGATATTTACACTGGATCTAAGGACCTGCAGTCAAGATGCAAGTTCAGTTACAAGTATGATATATGGCATCGTGTATGCTAGGACTCTGGGGCATATTTTAAAATAAATGAGCATTAGATTTATCCATTATTGTAATTTATTTCTGATTTTATTTTATGAGAATTTGAGAATCAGTAGTTGTGCAGGGAAAAAATTCTCTCCCCAGTGTTTTTCTTCTGCTTTCACACCATCACAACAATTATCAACATAGAAGAAGGCTTCTGTGACTAAAGTTATAGGAGATTGTCCCCCACACACCATACAGCAGAAAAAAGCTGGGTGTTCTTCACTTCAGTTCCAACACTACCTAGTTGGAGATAGTGTCAGATCCCACAGGTTGAGCTCAGCCTCACAAGAGAACCCCTTTCTTTCCCCTAGTCCCAAGTCTGGACCTCCAGAACTTCTGACCAACTGGCTTCAAGTTGGAGTTCCCACAGTCCCCTCTGTGGGTCCAATTAATTTGGTAGAGGGGTTCACAAAACTCAGGGGAACACTTGCTTATGTTTACTGGTTTATTAAGGAGGATATTTTAAAGGATACAAATAAAGAGACGTGTACAGCAAGGGATAGGGAAAGGGACATGGGGCTTTCATGCCCTCCCCAGGTGCGTCACCCTCCAGGAACCTCCACACATTCAGATATGCCGAAGCTCTCTGAACCGAGTCTCTTGGGTTCTTATGAAGCTTCATGATGTCAGCATTCCTCCCCTAAGTGTACAGGGCAGGACTCTTCCCAAAGGTCTTAAGACTCACAATCAGAAAGGTGGGGGAAGATTAGAGTCCTGCCTTGGAGCAGGTGAGAGGAAAACAGGAGAGAGATTCTGTTTCTTGAGGCCTGTCCCTGAGACCCAATACATTCAACATTATAATAAAAGACTGTAACAAGGGCTATATCTGTTATGAACCAGGAAACATGGGTGAGAACCAATCTATATTATAACACAGCAGTGGTAAAAGCAGGAAAGGTGTACAATGAGTTTGGATACCTAAATCTACCAACAGACTTCTGAAGACCTATGGAAAGACACTTCACAAGACTTAGTGAAGATACAACACTGACTGGGATAGCAAGAATCAATATTGTGAAAATGACCATGCTGTCAAAAGTAATCTACAAATTCAATGCAATTCCCATCAAAAACCACCGTCATTCTTCACAGAAAGATTGTTTTAGAGAAAACAATCCTAAAATTCATATAGAACCAGAAAAGAGACTGCATAGCCAAAGCAAGACAAAGCAGAAAGAACAAATCTGGAGGCATCACATCCTGACTTTAAACTATACCGTAAGGCTACAGTCATTAAAATAGCATGATACTGATATAAAAATAGGCACATAGACCAAGGAAACAGAATAGAGAACCCAGAAATAAAGCAATATACTTACAGTAAACTGATCTTCAACAAAGCAAACAGAAACATAAAGTGGGGAAAGGACACTCTCTTCAACAAATGGTGCTGGGATAATTGGCAAGCTACATGTAGGAGAATGAAGCTGGATCCTCATCTCTCACCTTATATGAAAATCAACTCGACATGGGTCAAAGACTTAAATCTAAGACCTGAAATCATAAAAATACTAGAAGATAACATTGGAAAAACGCTTGTAGACATTCGTTTAGGCAAAGACTTCATGACCAAGAACCCCAGAACAAATGCAACAAAAGCAAAGGTAAGTAAATGGGACTTAAATTGAAAATCTTCTGCACAGAAAAAGAAATAATGAAGAGAAAACAGAAAGAAAGTAAACAGAGCAAAAGAAATACTCAGCAGAGTAAACAGTTTGTAAAAATCTTCACAAACTATGCATCTAACAAATGACTAATACCCAGAATCTACAAGGAACTCAAATCATCAAGGAAAAAAAAACAAACGATCCCAACAAAAAGTGGGCTAAGAACATGAATAGACAATTCTCAAAAGAAGTATGTACCCAAAGGATTATAAATCATTCTACTATAAAGACACAGGCACAGGCATGTTTATTGCAGCACTGTTCACAATAGCAAAGACTTGGAACCAACCCAAATGCCCATCAATGATAGGCTGGATAAAGAAAATGTGGCATATATACACCATGGAATACTATACAGTCATAAAAAAGAATGAGTTCATGTCCTTTGCAGGGACATGAAGACAGAAACCATCATTCTTAGCAAACTAACACAAGAACAGAAAACGAAACACTGCATGTTCTCACTCATAAGTGGGAGTTCAACAATGAGAACACATGGACACAGGGAGGGGAACATCAAACACTAGGGCCTGTCAGTGGGTGGGAGGCTAGAGGAGGGATAACATTAGGAGAAATACCTAATGTAGATGATGGGTTGTGGGTACAGCAAACCACCATGGCACGTGTATACCTATGTAACAAACCTGCACATTCTGCACATGTATCCCAGAACTTCAAGTATAACTAAAAAAAAAAAAATTTTAAAGGAGACATACAAATGGCCAAAAAACATGAAAAACTTCTCAACATCACTAATTATCAGGGAGATACAAATTAAAACCACAATGCAATAGCACCTTACTCCTGCAAGAATGGCCATAATCAAAAAATCAAAAAATAGTAGATGTTGGCATGGATGTAGTACAAAGGTAACACTTTTACACTGCTGGTGGGTATGTAAACTAGTGCAATTACTATGGAAAACAGTATGGAGATTCCTTAAAAAAACTAAAAGAAGATCTACCATTTGATCGAGCAATCCCACTACTATATCTACACAGAGGAAAAGAAGTCATACCAAAAAGATACTTGAACATGATGTTCATAGCAACACAACTCGCAATTGCAAAAATATGGAATGTGCTCAAATGTCCATCAATCAACAAGGGGATAAGTAAAATGTGGTGTGTGGTGTGTATATATATATATTTTATATATCATATGTATTATATAATATATATTTTATATATCATACTATGTATTATAATATATTATATATAATGTATTATATAATATATAATA
>NW_016823413.1:302686-307544 GCF_001698545.2 Rhinopithecus bieti | reverse complement strand
TAAACATAATATATATTTATGTATATATTTATATATTTTATATATATATTTGTATATTATATATTATATATGTGGGAATATATGTGTATGTATGTTTATATATATATATATACACACAGACACACATATAAAATGGAATACTACTCAGCTATAAAAAAGAACAAAATAATGGTATTTGCAGCAACCTATATGGAAGGGGAGACCATTGTTCAGGAAGGGAAAACCAAACTTGTATGTTCTTACTTGTAAGTGGGAGCTAAGCTATAAGGATGCAAAAGCATAAGAATGATACAATGAACTTTGGGGACTTTGGGGCAAGAGTGGGAGGTAGTTGTGGTATAAAAGACTACCCATTGGGTACAGGGTACACTGCTTGGGTGATGAGTGAAGCCAAATCTCAGAAATCACCACTAAATAATGTATTCACGTATCCGAACATCACCTGTTGCCCAAAAACCTATTGAAATACAAGAAAAAATATTTTTAAAAAGCCAAGGAAAAACAGAATATTAGACACTTATTGTGTACTTCCTGGACAAGAACAAACCTTTTGAAACTATAGAAAGTAAAATACGGCAAGAATTAGTTAAAATTCAAACTAAGTAAATGATCTATAAAAAATCACCAGGGGACCTCTAGTTTCTGCTCTAATCTTACAATTAGAAAAAGCTAAAAGTTGAAAATCAATAACTTGTTTCGGCCCCATCAGGATACGCAGGTTGTAAGACAAAATCTAAAAAGAAAGGCATACCCAGAGAGACACAGCAGGTATCTGCTTACTTGCAGCAGAAAATCAGGAAGTATAAACTACTGGGAACACTTAAATGGTAATTTTGATAAATTGCTGGAAGCTGAATTTGACCCAATGTGAGAGTAAGAAACTCCTGGGGCCCCAGTTTTAGAGGGACCACTGCACTTTCATGCATTTTACCTCCAGGAAACCCATCAGATCCTCAGAACAAAGAACCCGAAAGATTTCCTTGTGTCTCTGAGAGAAAGAGAGGAAAAGTAATCTTCGTGAAGTGCATCCTGAGAATTCTGCATAGTGAAGGTGTATTCTTCGTGGCAAAATACTTCATCAGATCCTTACCCATCTGGAAGAAAGACACTTCCTCTCTTATTGACTCTTTATAAGTGTGTTTTTTACAATAAACTCTTGTAAAAGTCACAACCCATGGACATAGATCCAGTAACAAACTGAGATTTAATTATAAGATTATGCTGTAGAATCTTCCCCTTCCCTATACCTTACCACTGTATTAAAAGAGCTCCGTTACAATCACAGTGGATTAAAGCTGAAAGAGCTGCAACATAAAGACTGCATTTAAGAAGAGATTCTCAGAAAATTCCAAAGATAGGGGAGAGAAAAAAAGCAAGGACACTAGAGTAACTTGAAGACCCTGGCACTTGCGGCTACAACAAACATTAAAAACAGTCTAACTCCTAGGCAGATTAACTTAAAACCTTATACTAAAGGCTATTTACTCAATTCCTATTATCTAATACATCATGTGTGGTTATCAATGAAAAATTAAAAGACACGCTAAAAGGCAAGATAAAATACAATCAGAGAAGACAAAGCAAACAAGAATTCTCAGATATGACACAGATTTTGGAATTATCACACAGGGAATTTAAAACAACTATAATATTTTAAGAGCTCTAAAGGAAAGAATAGTCAATATATGTGAAGAGATGTCTAATTTAGTAGCGAGATGGAAACTAAGAATCAAAAGGAAATACTAGAAATCAAAACACTAGGAGAAATTAAGATGTCTTTGGAGGGCTTATCAGTAGACTGCAAATAGATGCGGAATGAGTGAGGTTAAGGACGCACTAATAGAAACTTCCCAAATTGAAATGCGAAGAACAACCAAAAATAAATTTAAAAAAACAGAATCGAATATCCAAGAGTGGGAGTACAATTACAAAAGGCATAAATACACATAATTGGAATGCCAGGAGGAGAAGGAAGACAACAGAGGTAAAGAGATATTTGAAGTAATATTGGCCAAAAATTTTCCAAAATTAATTACAGATATCAAAGCATAGATGTCGGAAGCTCAGAGAACGTAAAGAAGAATAAATACCACACAAATCTGTAGGTAGTCATATTATATTCAAATGGCAGTAAACCAAAGACAAAGTAAAAATCTTAAAAGAAGGTAGGAGAAAAATACTTATAGAGGAACAAGGATAAGAATTACAGCAGATTCAGGAAGCTCTGAGAATAAGAAGCAGTATAAACACACACACACACACAGAAATTACACCTCGGCACATCTTGTTACATTGCAGAAAACTAAAGATAACAGAAAATATTGAAAGAAGCTGGCAAGGAGTGGGGTGGAGTGGAGTGGCAGGTGGGGAGACACCTACTTATAGAGGATTGAGGAACAGACTTTCATCTGAAGCCATATACACAGGAAAAGAGTAGAATAAAATATTTAAAGTCCTAAGACATGGGGTGGAGGCAGGTGGGAGACCACACCAGGATAGGATTCTATATCCAGATAAATTGTCTATAGGAAGGAGAGCTAAAATCTTTCTCAGAAAACACAAACAAGCAGACCAGACCTACCCTGCAAGAAATGTTAAAAGAAATGATGCTTCAGGGATAAGGAAGCATACAGGTCAGAAATGAGGATCTACATAAAGAAAAGAAGAACACTAGAGAAGAAGAAATGAACATAAAAGAAAATATTTTATTATTCTTAGTTGGTCTAAAAGATAACTGTTTAAAGGAGTAATAGTAATAATAATAAAAGTAATAATAATAATTATTATATGTTGTATGATTTTGACACATGGTTAAGTAAAATGAATGACAGTAAGGTCAGTAGTGATGAAGAGGAATTGGGAATACTCTGTTAAAAGACATCTGCACAACATGTGAAGCAGAGTAGTATTATTCAAAAGTGGATTAAGATTCATTCAAAATGTATAATGTACAGCAACCATTAATTCTTTTGTTAAGTAGCATGTATAACTGATATGCTAAGAGAACAGAGAAAATATAACCATATAAAATGCTCAATTAAAACCAGAGAAAGCAGAAAAATAGTGAAAGACAAAAAAAGAAAAACAAATAGAAACAAATGGAAAACAGTCACAAATATAGTAGACATTAGTCCAACTATATCAATAAGTATTTCAAATGTGAGTAATCCAAACACACCAGTTAAAAGACGTAGAGTGTCTGAGTGAATTAAAAACAAGTAAGCAAACAAACAAAAAGACCCAAGTATTTGTTGACTTCAGGAGACTTACCTTAAATATGATACAGATATAGTAAAAATAAGGGGATGGATAAAGATTTACCACTCTAACACTAATAAAAGAAAGCTGAAATATATTAATTTCAGACACAGCAGACTTCAGAACAAGCAAAATTATCAGAGATAAAGAAGGGTATTACATAATGATAAAGGAGTCAATTCTCCAAGAAGACATAGTAATTCTTAATACAAGCGCATTTAACAATAGGTAATCAAAACCACGTGAGACAGCAGTGGTGGCACACACCTGAAATCCCAGCTACTCAGGAGGTTGAGGCAGGAGAATTACTTGAGCTCAAGAGTTTGAAGCCAGCCTGGGCAACTTAGTGGGGCCTTGTCTCAAGGGGAAAAAAAAAAAAGAAAAGAAAAAAAAGGTGGGGGAGGGCGAAACATGTGACACAAAAACTGATAAAACATGCAAAGAGAAATAGACAAATCCACTTTTATAGTTGGAGATTTCAAAATTGCTCTTTCAGTAATGGATAAATCAGGCTGAAATCAGTAAGGATTTATTTGACTTGAACAAAACAGTTAATTGACTTGATCTGACATTTATAGAACATTTGATTTAGTAAAAGCAGAATACATGTGCTTCTCAAGCTGGCATGGAACATTAAAATTTACCAAACTATGGGTCTTAAAATTCACATTAAATATAGAAGAATTGAAATATTACAAAGTATGTATATCATACCACAGTGGAATTAATTCAAAATCAATAGCAAAAGGAAAGCTAGTGTATTCTCCAAATATTTGTAGAACAAAGAACCCACTTTTAAATAACACATGAGTGAAGAAAGAAGTATCAAAAGAAATTAAAAGTATTTTGAACTAAATGAAAATAAAAATATATTGTATCAAAATTTGTCATATGCAGCAAAAGCAGTGCTCAGAGAAAAATCTATAGACTCAAATACATATTTAGAAAAAAATATGGAAGATTCCACTTTAGGGAAAAGCACAAAGAAGATCAGCTGAAGCCTAAAAGCAAACAGAAGCAAAGAAATAACAAAAATCAGAGAAATTAATGGTAAGAAAAAAAAATAGAGAAAAACAACACACAAAAAAATAGCTGGTTCTGAAAAGATCAATGCAATTGATACACTTCTAAACACACTAACAAAAAAGAAAGAAGCTACAAATTACTGACATCAGAAATGAAAGAGGAGCCATCACCACAGATTCTGTGGACACTAAAAGGAAAATAAAGCAATACTGCAAACCAGCTTTATGCTCACCAATATAACTTAGGAAGATCTTTCTAAGAAATTAGAACCTTCAGGCCAGGCGCGGTGGCTCACGCCTGTAATTCCAGCACTTTGGGAGGCCGAGGCAGGCGGATCACGAGGTCAGGAGATCGAGACCATCCTGGCTAACATAGTGAAACCCCGTCTCTACTAAAAATACAAAAAATTAGCCGGGCGTGGTGGTGAGCGCCTGTAATCCCAGCCGCTGGGAGGCTGAGGCAGGAGAATGGCATGAACCCAGGAGGCAGAGCTTGCAGTGAGCCCAGATGGCACCACTGCACTCCTGCCTGGGCAACAGGGCGAGACTCCGTCTCAAAAAAAAAAAAAAAAAAA
>NW_016823413.1:248425-302395 GCF_001698545.2 Rhinopithecus bieti | reverse complement strand
ATATGAAATAGAGAAAACCAAAACAAAGAAGAAGATATAATCTATATTCTCAATGTCAGAGAAAACATTTGCTAATATTTTGGCAGACATACCTCTGAATTTTATGTATGTAGATATAGATACATAGCAAAACTGATGTAATGCAATATATACATTTTTAAGTTGTAGTAAAATGCACATAGCAAAATATCTTAACCATTTCAAAATGTACTATTCAATAGTGTTAAAATGCATTAACGCTGTTGTGCAACCAATTTACAGAACCATCTTGCAAAACTGAAACTCTATATCCATTAAACAACTCTGTTTCCTCTCGTCCAAGTCCTATATAATGTTTTATAAACCTTTTAACATATTGATATGTTGTCAAAGATACTTATAATTCATGTTTGATATCTTCATTGGATCATAATTGATTTAGCTATCAAACTGTTTTTGAAATTTTGATGTTTTAGTATTCATTCTTAAACTAAATATTTTTACACACTCCTCATTTTCTGCAGATTAACTCTTCGAAGTGCAAATTCTGGACCCACGTGTATGCACATTATTAAGGCTTTTCTCTCATTACTTAAGCTGTTAAAGTCCAGTTGGTGAGAATTTATTGATGAGAAAATGTAAGAAATTGTATCGTGAAAAAAATAAAGGCAAGTGGCAGGGACCTTACTGTATCACAATACAGTATTTTGATGTATTAAGTATTACAAACTGGCAACAGATGGAGAAGGAGTAACTGTAAGGACAGGAGATCTGGAGTCAAATGCCCACAATGTCACCTGTTACTGGAGTCCCCTGACGCACTGACTCTGTAAACTTATTTTATCATTTTAAAGTTGGATCAATAATACCTGTTATAGAAACCTCTGATGGTTGTTTAAAGGATCAATACGAAACAGGCAGGCCGGGCGCCATGGCTCACGCCTGTAATCTCAGTACTTTGGGAGGCCGAGATGGGAGGATCACAAGGTCAGGAAATCGAGACCATCCTGGCTAACCTGGTGAAACACCGTGTCTACGAAAGAACACAAAAAACTAGCCGGGCGTGGTGGCGGGCCCCTGTAATCCCAGCTACTCGGGAGGCTGAAGCAGAAGAATGGCGTGAACCCGGAGGCGGAGCTTGCAGTGAGCTGAGATCCAGCCACTGCACTTCAGCCTGGGCGACAGAGCGAGACTCCGTCTCAGAAAAAAGAAAGAAGAAACAGGCCATAAAGCACTTAGAAAATGTATATTTTCATTAGGATTAGAGCTAAATGGAAGTCACAGCCAGCCCTCAGGGGGTGTCAGCAGTATCCGAAGGAGACCAAGTGAGGCTGAGTAGGTTAGGAAACTGCCCAGTGCCATGATCAGCCATAGACTTCAATGCATATGTTGTTTGGAGAAGCAGCTACTAAACTAAGGAAGCCTATTTTCTACTTTCTATTGCTATATCAGAAATTACACTTCATTGTTTAAACAATAATCATTCACCATCTCCCACAGTTTCTTTTTTTAAAAAAAACTTTAAGTTCAGGGGTATGTGTGCAGGTTTGTTACACAGGTAAAATGTGTGTTATGGGGATTTATTGTACAGATTATTTTATCACTCAGGTATTAAGCCTAGTACCCATTAGTAATTTTTTCTGATCCTCTCCCTCCTTCCATACTACACCCTCCAGTGTGTTGTTCCCCTCTAGGTGTCCATTTGTAAGTGATAACATGTGGTATTTGGTTTTCTATTCCTGTGTTAGTTTGCTGAGGATGATGGCCTCCAGCTCTATCCATGTCATTGCAAAGGACATGATCTCATTCTTTTCTATGGCTGCATAGTATTCATTGGTGTATATGTACTTTTTTTATCCAGTTTATCATTGATGGACATATGGGTTGATTCCATGTCTGTGCTATTGTGAATGGTGCTGCAATGAACATTCACATGCAGTGTCTTTATAATAGAACTATTTATATTCCTTTGGGTATATTCTCAGGAGTAGGATCACTGGGTCAAATGGTATTTCTGTCTTTAGGTCTTTGAGGAATCGCCACACTGTCTTCCACAATGGTTGAACTAATTTGCATTTCCACCAACAGTGTGAAAGAATTCCTTTTTCTCCACAAGCTCACCAGCGCTGTTTTTTGACTTTTTAGTAATAGTTATTCTGACTGATGTGAGATGGTATCTCATTGTGGTTTTGATTTGCATTTCTCTAATGATCAGTGATGTTGATCTTTTTTTATAAGATTATTGGTCACATGTATGTCTTCTTTTGATAAGTGTCTGTTCATGTCCTTTGCCTACTTTTTAGTGGGACTTTTTTTCTTATAAATTTAAGTTCCTTATAGATGCTGCATATTAGACCTTTGTCAGATGCATAGTTTGCAAAAATTTCCCATTCTGTAGGTTGTCTGTTTATTCTGCTGATAGTTTTGTTTGCTGTGAAGCAGAGCTCTTTAGAGTCCGTGTATCAATTTTTGCTTTTGTTGCATCATCATAAAATCTTTGCCCCTGCCTATGTCCTGAATGGTATTGCATAGGTTGTCTTCTGGGGTTTTTATAGTTTTGGGTTTTACATTTAAGTCTTAATCTATCGTGAGTTAATTTTTGTATATAGTATAGGGAAAGGGTCCAGTTTCAATCTTCTGCATATGGCTAGCCAGTTATCCCAGCACCATTTATTGAATAGGGAATCCTTTCCCCATTGCTTGTTTTTGTCAGGTTTGTCAAAGATCAAATAGTTGTAGGTGTACAGTATTATTTCTAGTGTCTCTATTCTGTTCTATTGGTCTATGTGTCTATTCTTGTATCACTACCATGCTGTTTTCATTACTGTAGCTCTTGTAGTATAGTTTGAAATTGGATAGTGAGATGCCTCCAGCTTTTTTCTTTTTGCTTAGGACTCTCCTGGCTATTCAGACTCCTTTTTAGTTCCATATGAATTTAAAAATAGTTCTAGTTCTATGAAGAATGTCACTGGTAGTTTAATGGGAAGAGCATTTAATCTACAAATTGCTTTGGGCAGTGTGACCATTTTCATGATATTGATTTTTTTCTACCCATGAGCATGGAATATTTTTCTGTTTGTTTGTGTCATCTCTGATTCTTTGATCAGTGGTTTGCAGTTCTCTTTGTAGAGATCTGTTTCCTCCTTAGTTAGCTCTATTCCTAGGTATTTTATTCCGTTTTGCTTCCACAATTTCTGAGGGTTAGGAATTCAGACAAGGCACAGAAGTGACAATTGCTCATGCTGTCTTAGGGCTCAGATGGAACACTTGTAGTCTGGAGACTGAAATTTTCTCCTTTTTTCCCCTCAGAAAGAAACATTTAACAGGGACTTAAAACAGAAGTGAGACCTTAGGCCACTGAGAGAAAATGAATCCCTGAACTTGCCCTCCAGAAAGTACCTTTTCTATAGCAAGCTTCTTTTAGTGAAACAAATGAAGCTGCTCAGGTCATAGACACTCTTGTGAAACTCTGACCACTAGAGAGGTTGGAGAAACATCTTTATGAGGGGTTATCTATGCTACAGGTACTGTTTCTTGACCTCTCTACAAGAACATTTGTATGCAGGAGTCAAATACTGGTATTATGGCAATTTCACCAAAAGATAGTATTACTCTTGCCATGCAAAGGACTGCTTGCCTACATGGAGATGGAATCTTCTGAAGATTCCCCTTCAGTCCTATGACTGGCATCTGATGTCAGCTGTCAGCTGAGGCCCTAGTTGGGCTGTCACTTGGAAAATCTGTATGTGACCTTTGAAGCATGTGCCCTAATTTTTCTTACCACATTGTGGCTAGGTTCTATGGACATACATCCAGAGAACCAGGAGGAAGCCTTCTTGCCTTATATGAACTAGTCGTGGAAGTCACGTGGCTTCATCTCCACCACATTCTATAGGTTGAGGTAGTTTCAAATGAATACCCTGGTTAAAGAAAAGGGAACACAGATGACACATTTTGATGGAGGCATGTCAGTGTGTCAATGTTATATGTAAGAACATTTTATGATTGGCTATATCTTAGTTAGGCCATTTTTAGAAAATATAATGTGACAAAGAGCCAGAATACCCCATTTTAGAAAATATAATGTGACAGAGAGCCAGAACACAAAACCCTATAACTGTTACTTTTCCCATCCCCCATAAGGTTATAAAAGCTACACACTTCTTCCTAGCTTCTCAGGAGTCATCTTGTGAAAATGCTGATCATGAAGGGTAGAAGATTAGAAATATGACAGAGTAGAATTATTTCAAAGAAAGGCTAGCATTATAAAAAGCCGCCCTTTAAATTATTTAATATGAACTTAGTTCTAAATTGGATAGGATTAATAAGTAATTTTTTTACTACCCAATACGTGGGGGCTGGCAGGGAAGAATTAATTAGTAATACATAAAATTTAAAAATTATATTTTCTCAGTACCTTTTTTCTAAGTTGAAAATTGTGATTCTGTTTTATTGAATTGGGTTTGCAAAAAAGATTACCACTGGTTTAGAGATAATTACTGATATTACAGAAAATTGCTTGCTTGCATTTAAAATAGCAAGTTGCCCGATTAGGAGTAGATAGTAAAATTGTTGACATTGGAAAAGCCTCATTTGGAGTTCTGGCAGACACCTTTGAAATAGGAAAATGGTTGTATTTCCATAGGCATCTATAAATATGCACTATTACACAGAGACCTGATACTACTTTTGGGGGAAGTTGCAAACCTATGACTGTTGATGCCCCCAGACTAAAACCTGAATATGTAGAGTTGAGGTATTAAGATTAATTTTTGTGATTCATGCATGCCAGAATATTAAGAAAATGGGGGTTTTCAGTATCAGTTTAGAAAAGTGAGAAAAGGAGGCAAGCTTTGCGCATAAAGAGACTAAAAAACAAATACCTTCCCCTTCCTCTGGCCAAGGGATACCTGCAGATTCCTTTTATCATGTTCCTTTGAGCTGCTAGTCAGGAGTCATGCAGGGGCCTGTGTTATTGTTCTTATCTTTGTCTTTTTTTTTTTTCTACTTTCTTAAAGAGTTCCTAGATTGTGTCTTTTATCTCTTATACTAAATTTCTTATTTTAGATATCATATTTTTAATTCACAATTTTTTTGTAGTTTTCCTTTTTATGCTATTTTTTATGAATGCTATATTTTCTCTTACCTTTGTAAGCATAGTATATGCAACTGCTTTGACTTACATTTTCTTTGTTTTCCCTAAGTATTTTCTCTGTTTACTTATTATGTGGCTATTTTGATGTTAAAGAATTTCCTCGTTTGACTGGTGATTCTTGACTATGTGGATATATTTAAGAGCAAGACACCAAACTGAATTGGTAGCTCTGTCAGTGGGTGCAGCTCCCGGACTAGAAAGCTTCCCTGCAGGGTGATAGGGTGAACAGCTATCTTTTCTCTAAGGGTGTCCTATGTCAATATCTATAAATCCTGTTACCTTTGATTGTTACGCTTTTCCAGAAAAGGATTCTACAGTATTATCACAAGGAGTTTTAAAGCCACTTTCTGAAAGACAGAGGACGTTTTCACACTATTCTGTATGCACACATATACCTAATTTCTCCCTATCCACTTTGCTCCTTGACTTCCTGTGTGCTTGCTTTCTTTATATTTAGAACTTCTCTGGTCCGTTTTCTTCAGAGATTAAATACGTAGTTTCCTTGGGGTTAAACAAGGGGAGTCAGCTATATTTGTTTACAGTGGAAACCCAAAGGGTACAACTATTCCTTATAAAGTCTTTCATGGAATTTCTTAGCCCCCAAACATTCACAAATTTTATACTGAGTATTATACCAACTTCCTGGGCCTCTGGGGTTCTGTAGAGCAGATTGCCATGATTCTCACCAAACCACCCCACCAATTGCAAGAACATTGGTAAATATTTATCTTCTCCCATCTGCCTTGTATCATCATGCATTGGGATAAGAGGGTTATAGAATTCCCCTGGTTTCATTGAATTCAGAATTCACATTTCTGTTCTTTGTTCTCCTTTTCTTGAGATAATTTTTTAAGAAAAGGAAAAAGATATGTTCACTATACTTTTTTGACATTATAAATCTTGTTTTATAATAAAGTGTATTTTATTACAAAATTAATGTGCTTAAGCTAGAGGAGATTTTAAATAGAAATCATAACCTAAAATCATCCTTAATCCTGCCACTCTTAGATAATTGCTATTAAAGTACATATTCTTAATTGACATATTCATTCTTATTCTATCAATCTGACCCAAAGCTAATTATTAAACCACTCAGGTTCTCAAGATTTTATCTCACAAAATAAAAGATTAGACCAGATAAATAAGTAAAATACTCCTTTCAGAACCTGTTTACCTTTAATGGAACGAAGCTTTCTGTTAGAATTTCAAGTCTATTTATTTCTATTTATTATCCCTATGGCTTTTATCAACATCAGAGAGCAGTACCTACAGATATGTACTTGATACTTCCTTTCTGTACAAAGATACAATAAATTAGCCAAGTTAAAACAAAACTTTCATACAATAAAGAAAATAAAAGGTGTTAGTCATTAGTTGCTTCTCTAGGAAGAAAAAAAATTATATGTAGTTTCATTTCTCACATTTGAGAAACAATAACACTTGTAAAGCTCACGTGAACTACCTAATTAATCAATTGTGATTCAGGACACTGAAAACTCCTTTCACAACAGAGGCCATGTCTTATTCATCCTTATCTCTTTCATGGTGCCTAGATAACTGCTTCACACATCTTGACTCCTAAGAAAAGGAAATTAAATACCTGAAAAAATATCTTTGAAAAAACTTAATAGACTGTATTTTTACATTCAGGTAAGGTTTTTCCCTTTGCTGAGATTAATTTCAATTTAGCCTAAGATATATGGATAAATTAATTTATTGTGCAGATGGCATTTGCAAGTTAAAATGTTGTTTGCCTGGCTTTCCTCTGAATGAGCGTTCTTCTCTCTCTCAAGCAAAGGAAAACATCATTTCATTAAATACGTAGGGAAGATGTCTAACTTTCAAAAATGCCAAAAGAAAAGTGGTACATTTGGAGTGTAATGAGTTTGGTCAATTAAAATTTTTAAATTTTAATGCTTATGTTTTACTAAACGATACATGTTTATTGCATAAAGATAAAAATACAGATAAGCAAAAACAAAGAAACTTAGAACCATAATTCCAACAGTCGAAGATAATCACTGTTTATATTTTGCTCTAGTTTTTTTATTTATCATACTTAAAAGCAAGGAATTATATGATTTAAACACCAAAAAAACAGAAATGAGCCTATTTTTCTCAAAGTTCTCACAGTCAGCTTGAGGGTTAAAAGACCTGCTAAAGCCTCTGATATGGCTGATCAAAATAAGCACTTAATACTCATGCTCAACACAAAGATCTGTATTATGGATTGAGGGGATGAGGATCCAGTGATCTTACCAACTACTGGTATCCTTTAATCTCCCATCTTGCTTTCTTTGGAAAGAATACAACTGGATTCAGATGGTAAGCCAGTGACTCATCTCGGACCATTACTTGCATATGTCTGAAACTTATATCTTTTCAAGTTAGAAAAATCGTCCAAACAAATAGGATGTGCAATCATTCTGAGCCTGAGGAAATCCACGGTTTAGTATAAGGGTTGGCAAACCAAATTCACCCACTATCTGTTTTCTTCTGGCCTATGAGCTAAACTGGTTTTAAAACTTTTAAATGGTTGAGAAAAAATCAAAAGAATAATAATACTGTATAACACATGAAGATTATGTGAAATTCAAATTTCAGTGTCTTAAGGGAAGTTTTATTGAAATAACCATGGCCATTCATTTATATAACATCTGTGGCTTCTTTCATGTTACAACAGTGTTAAGCGGTTAAGACAGAAATTGTAGGGCCTATAAATCAAAGCTGGCTCTTTACAGAAAAAGTCTGCTGACTCCTGGTTTTAATCTTTTCATTTCATTTCTAATATCAGCATCAGGGGCTTGTCTTCCATGGCCCCTGTTATCTATGATTGGTATTTTAGGATGAAAAGCTTAATCCTATTTGGCTAATTCACCTAAGACTAACTTATTAAAAAGACATCTATTTTTTTTAATTTGTTCAGCTGTTGTATCTTGAATAATAAAGCAAATTTTAGCAAAACTAAAACAAATATGGAAGCATCTACTAATGAATACATTTTACCTGATGCCTTTATTAAAAGGGTATATTCCAGCTATATGCATTGTTTACTTTCTTATGACCTCTTTTTTCCAAGTAAGATAATCATCAAAATATCAATTTTTAAAAGCACTCTTTTTTAAGTTCTGGAATACATGTGCTGAATGTACAGGTTTGTTACAAAGGTATACACATGCCATGGTGGTTTGCTGCACTTATCAACCCATCATCTAGGTTTTAAGCCCCGCATGCATTAGGTACTCGTCCTAATGCTCTCCCTCCTCTTTCCCCCCACCCCCTGACAGACCCTGGTGTGTGATGTTCCCCCACACTCCCCACCTGCCATGTCCATGTGTTCTCGTTGTTCAACTGCCACTTATGAGTGAGGACATGTGGTGTTTGGTTTTCTGTTCCTATGTTAGTTTGCTGAAGATGATGATGTCTAGCTTCATCCATGTCCCTGCAAAGAACAAGAACTCACTATTTTTTATGGCTGCATAGTATTCCGTGGTGTTTATGTGCCACATTTTCTTCATTCAGTCTATCATGGATGGGCATTTGGGTTGGTTCCAAGTCTTTGCTACTGTAAATAGTGCTGCAGTAAACATACGTNCACTCTTAGATAATTGCTATTAAAGTACATATTCTTAATTGACATATTCATTCTTATTCTATCAATCTGACCCAAAGCTAATTATTAAACCACTCAGGTTCTCAAGATTTTATCTCACAAAATAAAAAGATTAGACCAGATAAATAAGTAAAATACTCCTTTCAGAACCTGTTTACCTTTAATGGAACGAAGCTTTCTGTTAGAATTTCAAGTCTATTTATTTCTATTTATTATCCCTATGGCTTTTATCAACATCAGAGAGCAGTACCTACAGATATGTACTTGATACTTCCTTTCTGTACAAAGATACAATAAATTAGCCAAGTTAAAAACAAAAACTTTCATACAATAAAGAAAATAAAAGGTGTTAGTCATTAGTTGCTTCTCTAGGAAGAAAAAAAATTATATGTAGTTTCATTTCTCACATTTGAGAAACAATAACACTTGTAAAGCTCACGTGAACTACCTAATTAATCAATTGTGATTCAGGACACTGAAAACTCCTTTCACAACAGAGGCCATGTCTTATTCATCCTTATCTCTTTCATGGTGCCTAGATAACTGCTTCACACATCTTGACTCCTAAGAAAAGGAAATTAAATACCTGAAAAAATATCTTTGAAAAAACTTAATAGACTGTATTTTTACATTCAGGTAAGGTTTTTCCCTTTGCTGAGATTAATTTCAATTTAGCCTAAGATATATGGATAAATTAATTTATTGTGCAGATGGCATTTGCAAGTTAAAATGTTGTTTGCCTGGCTTTCCTCTGAATGAGCGTTCTTCTCTCTCTCAAGCAAAGGAAAACATCATTTCATTAAATACGTAGGGAAGATGTCTAACTTTCAAAAATGCCAAAAGAAAAGTGGTACATTTGGAGTGTAATGAGTTTGGTCAATTAAAATTTTAAATTTTAATGCTTATGTTTTACTAAACGATACATGTTTATTGCATAAAGATAAAATACAGATAAGCAAAACAAAGAAACTTAGAACCATAATTCCAACAGTCGAAGATAATCACTGTTTATATTTTGCTCTAGTTTTTTTATTTATCATACTTAAAAGCAAGGAATTATATGATTTAAACACCAAAAAAACAGAAATGAGCCTATTTTCTCAAAGTTCTCACAGTCAGCTTGAGGGTTAAAAGACCTGCTAAAGCCTCTGATATGGCTGATCAAAATAAGCACTTAATACTCATGCTCAACACAAAGATCTGTATTATGGATTGAGGGGATGAGGATCCAGTGATCTTACCAACTACTGGTATCCTTTAATCTCCCATCTTGCTTTCTTTGGAAAGAATACAACTGGATTCAGATGGTAAGCCAGTGACTCATCTCGGACCATTACTTGCATATGTCTGAAACTTATATCTTTTCAAGTTAGAAAATCGTCCAAACAAATAGGATGTGCAATCATTCTGAGCCTGAGGAAATCCACGGTTTAGTATAAGGGTTGGCAAACCAAATTCACCCACTATCTGTTTTCTTCTGGCCTATGAGCTAAACTGGTTTTAAAACTTTTAAATGGTTGAGAAAAAATCAAAAGAATAATAATACTGTATAACACATGAAGATTATGTGAAATTCAAATTTCAGTGTCTTAAGGGAAGTTTTATTGAAATAACCATGGCCATTCATTTATATAACATCTGTGGCTTATTTCATGTTACAACAGTGTTAAGCGGTTAAGACAGAAATTGTAGGGCCTATAAATCAAAGCTGGCTCTTTACAGAAAAGTCTGCTGACTCCTGGTTTTAATCTTTTCATTTCATTTCTAATATCAGCATCAGGGGCTTGTCTTCCATGGCCCCTGTTATCTATGATTGGTATTTTAGGATGAAAAGCTTAATCCTATTTGGCTAATTCACCTAAGACTAACTTATTAAAAGACATCTATTTTTTTTAATTTGTTCAGCTGTTGTATCTTGAATAATAAAGCAAATTTTAGCAAAACTAAAACAAATATGGAAGCATCTACTAATGAATACATTTTACCTGATGCCTTTATTAAAAGGGTATATTCCAGCTATATGCATTGTTTACTTTCTTATGACCTCTTTTTTCCAAGTAAGATAATCATCAAAATATCAATTTTAAAAGCACTCTTTTTTAAGTTCTGGAATACATGTGCTGAATGTACAGGTTTGTTACAAAGGTATACACATGCCATGGTGGTTTGCTGCACTTATCAACCCATCATCTAGGTTTTAAGCCCCGCATGCATTAGGTACTCGTCCTAATGCTCTCCCTCCTCTTTCCCCCCACCCCTGACAGACCCTGGTGTGTGATGTTCCCCACACTCCCCACCTGCCATGTCCATGTGTTCTCGTTGTTCAACTGCCACTTATGAGTGAGGACATGTGGTGTTTGGTTTTCTGTTCCTATGTTAGTTTGCTGAAGATGATGATGTCTAGCTTCATCCATGTCCCTGCAAAGAACAAGAACTCACTATTTTTTATGGCTGCATAGTATTCCGTGGTGTTTATGTGCCACATTTTCTTCATTCAGTCTATCATGGATGGGCATTTGGGTTGGTTCCAAGTCTTTGCTACTGTAAATAGTGCTGCAGTAAACATACGTGTGCATGTGTCTTTATAGAAGAATGATTTATAATCCTTTGGGTATATACCCAGTAATGAGATTGCTGGGTCAAATGGTATTTCCGGTCCTGGATCCTTGAAGAATCACCACACTGTCTTCCACAATGGTTGAATTAATTGACACTCCCACTAACAGTGTAAAAGCATTCCTATCTCTCTGCATCCTCGCCAGCATCTGTTGTTTCCAGACTTTTTAATGATCACCATTCTAACTGACATGAGATAGCAGGCATCTCACTGTGGTTTCGATTTGCATTTCTCTAATGACAGTAATGATTAGCTTATTTTCATATGTTTGTTGGCTGCATAAATATCTTCTTTTGAGAAGTATCTGTTCATATCCTTTGCCCACTTTTTGATGGGATTTTTTTTCTTGTAAATTTAAATTCCTTGTAGATTCTGGATATTAGCCCCTTGTCAGATGGATAGATTGCAAAATTTTTCTCCCATTCTGTAGGCTGCCTGTTCAGTCTGATGATAGTTTCTTTTGTTGAGTAGAATCTCTTTAGTTTAATTAGATCCCATTTGTCACTTTTGGCTTTTCTTGCAATTGCATTTGGTGTTTCAGTCATGAAGACTTTGCCCATGTCCATGTCCTGAATGGTATTGCCTAGGTTTTTTCTAGGGTTTTTTTTTTGTGTGTGTGTGTGTGTGATTTTGGGTTTCACATTTAAGACTTCAATCCATCTTGAGTTAATTTTTGTATAAGGTGTAAGGAAGGAAGTGGTCCAGTTTCTGTTCTCTGCATATGACTAGCCAGTTTTCCCAGCACTTTTTATTAAATAGGGAATCCTTTCCCCATTTCTTGTTTTTGTCTGGTTTGTTGAAGATGAGATGGTTGTAGATGTGTAGTGTTATTTCTTAGGTCTCTGTTCTGTTACAGTGGTCTATGTATCTTGTTTTGGTACCAGTACCATACTGTTTTGGTTACTGTAGTCTTGTAGCTTAGCCTGAAATCAGGTAGCGTGATGCCTCTAACTTTGTTCTTTTTGCTTAGGATTCTCTTGGCCATATGTGCTTTTTTGGTTCCACCTACAATTTAAAGTATTTTTGTCTAATTCTGCAAATTTAGTCACTGGTAGCTTGATGGGAATAGCATTGAATCCGTAAGTTACTTTGGGCAGTATGGCCATTTTCACAATATTGATTCTTCCTATCAATGAGCATGGAATGTTTTTCCATTTGTTTGTGTAGTCTCTTATTTTCTTGAGCAGTGGTTTATAGTTCTCCTTGAAGAAGTCCTTCACATCCCTTGTAAGTTGTATTCCTAGGTATTTTATTCTCTTTGAAGCAACTGTGAATGGGAGTTTACTCAAGATTTAGCTTTCTGCTTGTCTATTGTTGTTGTATAGGAATACTTGTGATTTTTGCACATTGATTTTGTATCCTGAGACTTTGCTGAAGTTACTTGTCAGTTTAAGGAGTTTTGGGGCTGAGAGAATGGTGTTTTCTTAATATACAATCATGTCATCTGCAGAGACGATTTGATTTCCTCTTCCTATTTGAATACTCTTTCTTTCTTTCTCTTGCCTGTTTGCTGCAGCTAGAACTTCCAACACTATGTTGAATAGGAGTGGTGAGAGAGGGTATCCTTGTCTTGTGTTGGTTTTCAAAGGTAATGCTTCCAGTTTTTGCCCACTCAGTACGATGTTGGCTTTGGGTTTATCATAAATAGCCTTTATTATTTTGAGATATGTTCCATCAATACCTAGTTTATTGAGTGCTTTTAGCATGAAGGGATGCTGAATGTTACCTAAGGCCTTTCCTGCATCTATTGAGATAATCATGTGGTTTTTGTCATTGGTTCTTTTTATGTGATGGTTTATGTTTATCAATTTGTGTATGTTGAACCAGTCTTGCATCCCAGGGATAAAACCGACTTGATTGTTGTGGATAAGCTTTTGATGTGCTGCTGGATTCAGTTTGTTAGTAGTTTATTGAGGATTTTTGCATTGATGTTCATCAAGGATATTGGCCTGAAATTTTCTTTTTTTGTTGTGTCTCTGTGAGGCTTTGGTATCATAAAATGAGTTAGGGAGGTATCTCTCTTTTATTACTGTTTGAAATAGTTTTAGAAGGAATGGTACCAGCTCCTGGTTGATGAAATAATGTCATTTGTAGTTTGACAGGAATAGCACTGGATCTGTAAATTGCTTTTGGGAAGTATTACCATTTTAACAATATTGATTCCTTCTATCTGTGAGTATGGAACATTTTTCCATTTGTTTGTGTCATCTCTGATTTTTTTCAGTACTGTTTTGCAATTCTTGTTATAGAAATCTTTCACCTCTCTGGTTAGCTGTATTCCTAGGTTTTGTGTTTTATTTTGTGGTGATTGTGAATGGCATTGTGTTCTTGATTTGGCTCTCAGACATTATTGGTGTATAGAAATGCTCTCAATTTTTGTACATTGATTTTGTACCCTGAAATTTTGCTGAAGTTGTTTATCAGATCTAGGAGCTTTTGGGCAGAAACTGTGGGGTTTTCTAGTTAGAAAATAATATCATCTGCAAACATCAATAGTTTAACTCTTCTCTTCCTATTTAAATGCTTTTACATTTTTCTCTTGCCCGACTCATCTGCTAGGACTTCCGGTACTATGTTGAATAGGAGTGGTGAGAGAGGGCATTGTTGTCTTGTTTTGGTTCTCAAGGGGAAGTCTTCCAGCTTTTGCCCATTCAGTTTGATGTTGACTGTGATTTTATCACAGATGGCTCTTATTATTTGGAGGTATGTTTCTTTGATTCCTAGTTTGATAAGGGCTTTTAACATGAAAGGATGTTGAATTCTATTGAAAGACTTTTCTGCTTCTATTGAGATACCCACATATTATTTGGTTTTGTTCTATGTCATAAGTCATTTATTGATTTGCATACATTGAACCAACCTTGCATTGTAGGAATAAAGCCTACTCTATCATGGATGGTGGATTAGCTTTTTGATGTGCTGCTGGATTTGATTTGCTAGTATTTTGTTCAAGATTTTTATGATACCAAAACTTGGCAGAGACACAACCAAACAAACAAAAACTTCAGGCCAATATCCTTGATGAACATAGATATTTCTGGCCATATTGTTATCCTGCACTCTGTTTCTGGAAGCACAAGCTCCATGGAAAATTAATATGGTAACAGCAACTAATAGTTTAAGTTACCACCAAAGGCTTTTATTTTCCTTGTTCATCCACAACTTTTACTTTCAGGGGATATAATTTAATTAAATTTGTTTTTCACCAGTCAATGTGAAATGTCCTTTTTGGATAAAGTTTCATTCAAGCCTCTTTAGAAGTAGCTGACCTTCACAGATTACATAGGTAATTGGTTGTCCAGATTCTCTTCTTTGGGGCATCACCTCTTCCCTCTTCCATAGTAACATCATTTCAGGTATTTAATTTGGTTAGTGCTTATCCTGCCACCATCTGGCTAGAAGTGGTCATGTGATCTAGGCCTGGCCAATATCCCTGGCCTTCGATTAGTTTAGATATAACCATGTAGCCATATCTTGGAGACTAGAATTCTTCCCAGAGACTTTGTCAGGAAAAGCACATTTTTCTCTTGAGCTTCATGCTCTTCATTCATTCATTTATTCATTCATTACTTACATAAATATTAATGAGTATATTTTTATGCCAGACTCTGGTCTGGTCTGTTGATATAAGTCAGTGAACCAAATAGGGTAAACAGTCATGCCTTATGGAGTTTACATTCTAATCATGGAGGGAGAGGGATAATAAACAGTAAATAAAATGCATAAGTAATAACTGACATACCGAAAAGAAACAAGAGTCATGAAAATGAAGGAAAAATAGGACAAGATAAGCAGAATTGGTGGTCAGGATAGGTCTTCTTAAAAAGAGGACATTTAAGGCTGCGGTGGCTCACGCCTGTAATCCCAGCACTTTGGGAGGCTAAGGTGGGCAGATCAAAAGGTCAGGAGATCAAGACTATCCTGGCTAACTAGGTGAAACCCTATCTCTGCTAAAAATACAAAAAATTAGCCAGGCCTGGTGGCAGGTACCTGTAGTCCCAGCTGTTCGGGAGGCTGAGGCAGGAGTATGGTATGAACCCAGGAGGCAGAGCTTGCAGTGAGCCGACATCACAACACTGCACTCCAACCTGGGCAACAGAGCAACTCCATCTCAAAGACATTTAAGCAATGACTTAAAAGAGAAAATAGTTACCCATGCAGATAAATGGGTGTAAAGTATAGCATGCAGAATATTTGCCACCATAAAATTCCTGAGGCAAGAACAAACCAATGTTCAAAGAATGGTGAAGTGGCCAATTAAGTTGTTACAAAATGTTCAGTGGGTGGTACAGCAGATAGAATTGAAGTCAGAGAGGTGATGAGAGAAAAACATGTAGTACTTTGTAGGCCATTTATAGACTTTGGATTTTGCATATATAAAATGGGAAGCATTGCAGGATATTGAGTAGAAGAGGAATGTAATTTGACATAATTTTAGAACACCCTGATATCTAAGTTGGGAACAAACTTTAAGATAGAAAACTGAAGCTCAGATTAGAGTGGTAGCATTGGAAATGGTAGAAACTGAGAGATAGAGGGTTAAGTTTTGAAGGCAGATCCAAGGAGATTTTCTGATGTGCTGAATGAGATATATGATAAAAAGGAACAAAGAAGGATTTCAAAATTTTTGAATTGAGTATCTGTAATAATAGAATAGTCATTAAATGATATGGGGAAGTCTACCCAATGGGCAGGCTTAGCAGATCATCGGTTTGGGGCATGTTGAGTTTGAGATTTCTATTAGACATCCAAATGAGAACGTCAAGTAGGCAGTTGAAAATGTAGGCTTGTAGCTTGTGTCTGGACATAGGAATTTGGAAGTTGTCAGATTATATTTGTACTGTAAAGCTACAATACTGAATAATATTATAAAAGGGAGAGGAAAGAATAGATCTTTAGATGTATTCCTTTAGATCCTTAGATTTTTCCTTTTTTAGGGGAAAGATATAAACCTTAGATCTTTCAAAAATAAGAGGTTGGGGAGACATGGAAGAACACGTCAAAAAGACAAGGAAAGAGCAACCAGTAAGGTAGGAGGCAAATGAGGACAGGGTGGTTTCACGGAGGAAGGTATGATCAATTTCCAGTCACCTTGCCAATGGGTAAAGAGAACCTGTATGATATTGAAGCCAAGCAATGCAAAAAAATCTGTATTGAATAAAAATTGTTTCACGAGCTGGGTGCTGTGGCTCACTCCTGTAATCCCAGCACTTTGGGAGGTCAAGGCAGGCAGATCACTTGAGGCCAGGAGTTTGAGACCAACCTTGCAAACATGTTGAGTTTGAGATTTCTATTAGAAATCCAAATGAAAATGCTAAGTAGGCAGTTGAAAATATAGGCTTTGTAGTTTGTGTCTGGACATAGGAATTTGGAAGTTGTCAGATTATATTTGTCCTGTAAAGCTACAACAGTGAAACCTTGTCTCCACTAAAAATACAAAAATTAGCCAGGCATGATGGCACATGTCTGTAGTCCCAGCTACCTGAGTAGGCTGACTCATGAGACTTGCTTTAACTCGGGAGGCAGAGGTTGTAGTGAGCTGAGATGGTGCCACTTTTCTCCAGCTTGGGCAATGTTGTGAGGCTCTGTCTCAAAAAAAAAATTGTTTCACTTTTATTCCCACATTGATGCCCCCAAAATTACTTTTGACTAGGACAATGGATTTCAATTCAGTCAACACATGTGACAAGAGTTACAGTTGCTTAAACCAAGAGCATCATTTAGAAGTTTTCCTTAAAAGGTAGCAATGTAACTGGCAGGTATTTTCATTGTCTTCTACACTAAATCTCCCAATTGCTAGGCATCTTTTTTTCTAGGTCTACACTTACAAAAGTATCATCATCAATTTATCATTATAATGTAGCTAGTTCATGCCCAACCAAAGTCACTTCTGAATAGCAACTAAAATTATGGCTTACTTCTACAAAGAAAGATGATATCTTTAAATTATTCTGAAGATAATGTCTAATATTAAAATTTACTCTCATATACAACTATACTTTGTTAATTAACAATAAAACTAAACTAAAATAAGATCTACTCTCTCTGGTTACATTCATTTGCTTTCTATTTTTTAAAATAATACCTCATATACGCAACTTGCCACAAGACCATTTTTAATATTAGACTTTTATTCTCTTTTTATTTAGCTAATTGCTCAGTTCATCTAGGACTCTTGCTTCACAGAATAGCACAAACCATAATTTTAAAAGGTCTAGAGATATCATATTTTCTTAATGACTTTCAGCAGGAAATAAAAGGAAGTGCCCAAATAATCCTTTAGTCCATCCATGATTTTTTTCAAGCTCTATTTTGGAGCATTAGACCTATTGTCCCATTCAAGGTGGTAATGATTCTTTTCACTATTATCATGACACAAGTAGTCCAAGATTGACAGGTGCTAACCACAGGCTGCAATTTGGTAAAACCTTTTTCATATTTTATATAAAATGTGTCTGCCTCCTTTGGATACTGTCACTTTTATGTCTAAGGTCTTAGAATGAAGGGATTAAAATAGAATTATTCTGAAAGTGGAATATCAGGTAAGATTTTAAAAGCTACTACTGTTCCTCCTCAATTTCTAGACCTATACATTTAGATGTGGAAGAGGCATCATTCTATATAAATTGTTGTCACAGATCATATACCACACAAAATAAGACAAGGTAGATCTTCAGTCCAGTATGGTTAATTAAGGGAAAATGTGAATAAGTTTTCAATACATCAAGTTATCATTGTATAAGGCTGACTACTTATCCATGGTGTGAAAATAACAGTAGTTCCTTTCAGGAGTGTCAGATTGCTTTACTTCTTTTCTGTGAAATGAGTTCTACAAACAGAAGTTACATTGATGGACGTAGTGGTATTTGAGAGAGTAAGTCTATGTCATAGGCAAATGTAACATGGCCACAGGAAGCAAATTTAGAAAGAAAGAATAAGAAAGAATGAACAAAGCCTCCAAGAAGTTTGGGATTATGTTAAGTGACCAAACCTAAGAATAATTGGTGTTCCTGAGGAAGAAGAGAAATATAAAAGTTTGGAAAACTTATTTGGGGGAATAATTGACAAAAACTTCCCTGGCCTTGCTAGAGACCTAGACATCCAAATACAACAAGTTCAAAGAACATCTGGGAAATTCATTACAAAAAGATCATTGCCTAGGCACATTATCATTAGGTTATCTAAAGTCAGCACAAAGGAAAAAATTTTAAGAGCTGTGAGACAAAAGCACCAGGTAACCTATAAAGGAAAACCTATCAAATTAACAGCAAATTTCTCAACAGAAACCCTGCAAGCTAGAAGGGATTGGGGCTTTATCTTCAGCCCCTTAAACAAAACAATTAATCAGCCAAGAATTTTGTGTCCAGTGAAACAAAGCTTCATAAATGAAGGAAAGATACAGTCTTTTTCTGACAGACAAATGCTGAGAGACTTTGCCATTACCAAGCCAGCACTACCAGAACTGCCGAAAGGAGCCTAAACCTCAAACAAAACCTGGAAACACATCAAAACAGAACCTCTTTAAAGCATAAATCTCACAGGATCTATAAAACAAAATACAATAATATTTTAAAACAAGGTATACAGACAACAAATAACATTATGAATGGAATGGTACCTCACATCTGAATACTAATGTTGAATGTAAATGGTCTAAATGCTCTACTTAAAATATACAACATTGCATAATGGATAAGAATTCACCAACCAGCTATCTGCTACATTCCAGGGACTCATCTAACTCCTAAGGAATCACATAAACTTAAGGTAAAGGGGTGAAAAAAGACATTGTATGCAAATGGTCACCAAAAGCAAGCAGGAGTAGCTATTCTTATATCAGAGGAAACAAACTTTAAACCAACAGCAGTTTAAAAAGACAAAGATGGGGCTGGGTGCGGTGGCTCACACCTGTAATCCCAGCACTTTGGGACGTCGAGGTAGGTGGATAACTTGAGGTCAGGATTTCAAGACCAGCGTGACCAATGTGGTGAAACCCCATCTTGACTAAAAATACAAAATTAGCCAAGTGTGTTGGTGCATGCCTGAAATCCCAGCTACTTGGGAGGCTGGGGCAGAATTGCTTGAACCCGGGAGGCGGAGGTTGCAGTGAGCCAAGAGCATGCCATTGCACTCCAGCCTGGGCAACAAGAACCCAACTCCTTCTCAAAAAAAAAAAAAAAAAAAAAAGAGGGATTACATAATAATAATAAAAGCCTTGTCCAACAGGAATATAGCACAATCCTAAATATATATGCACTTAACACTGGAGTTCTCAAATTTATAAAACAATTACTACTGCAAATGAGATAGACAGCAGCACAATAATTGTAGGGGGCTTGAATACTCCACTGACAGCACTAGACAGGTCATCAAGACAGAAAGTCAACAAAGAAACAATGGATTTAAACTATATACTGGAACAAAAGGGCTTAACAGATATTTACAGAATATTCTACCCAACAAACGCAGAATATATATTCATCAGTGCACATGGAACTTTCTCCAAAATAGACCATATGATACGCCACAAAAAAAAGTCTCAATAAATTTAAGAAAATTGAAATTATATCAGGTAGTCTCTCAGACAACAGTAGAATAAACTGGAAATCAACTTCAAAAGGAATTTTCGAAACCATGCAAATACATGGAAATTAAATAATCTGCTCCTAAATGATCATTGGGTCAACAATGGAATCAACATGAAAATATAAAAATTTTTTATATGGAATGATAATAGCAACACAACCTATAAAAACCCCTGGGATACAGGAAAGGCAGGGCTAAGAGGAAAGTTCATAGCGTTAAATGCCTACATCAAAAAGTTAGAAAGAGCACGGATAGACAATCTAAGATTGCACCTCAAGGAACTAGAGAAACAAGAACAAAACAAAACAAACTCAAAACCAGTAGAATAAAGGAAATAACCAAGATCAGAACAGAACTAAATGAAATTGAAACAAAAGAAATACAAAAGATAAATGAAAAAAGCTGGTTCTTTGAAAAGATATATAAAACTGATAGACCATTAGTAAGATTAACCAAGTAAAGAGAAAATGCAAATAAGCTCAATTAGAAATGAAAGAGGAGATATTATAACCAATACCTCAGAAATACAAAAGATCATTCAAGGCTACTATGAACATCTTTATGTGCATAAACTAAAATGTCTAGAGGAAATGAATAAATTTCTGGCAAGATACAACCCTCTTAGCTTAAATCACGAAGAATTAGATATCCTGAACAGACCAATAATAAGCAGCATGACTGAAATGGTAATAAAAACATTGCCAACAACAAAAAAGTCCAGGATCAGATGGGTTCAAAGCAGGATTCTACCAGACATTCCAAGAAGAATTGGTACCAATCTTATTGACACTATTCCACAAGGTAGAGAAAGGGAGAATTTTCCCTAAATCACTCTATGAAGCCAGTAAGCATCACCCTAAAACCAAAACCAGAAAGGATATAACCAAAAAAGAAAACTACAGACCAATATCCCTGATGAACATAGATACTAAAATCCTTAACCAAATACTAGTCAACCGAATCCAACAACATATCAAAAAGATAACCCACTACAACCAAGTGGGTTTCACACCAGGAATGACTTAACATACACAAGGGATGTTTTAACATACAAAGTCAATAAACGTGATACACCACATAAAGAGAATTAAAAACAAAACTCACGTGATTATTATGATAATCCACCATATAGCCAAAATAATATGAATGGGGAAAAGTTGAAAGCTTTCCCTCCACGAACTGGAACCAGAAAAGGATGCCCACTTTTAACACTTCTATTCAACGTAGTACTAGAAGTCCTGACCAGAGCAATCAGATAAGAGAAAGAAACAAAGGGCATCTAAATCAGCAAAGAGGAAGTCAAACTGTCACTGTTTGCTGATGATTAGATTGTATATCTAGAAAACCCTAAAGGCTTCTTCAAAAAGCTCCTAGAACTGAAAAGTAAACTCACCAAAGTTTCTGGATACAAAATCAATATACACAAATCAGTAGCTCTGCTATACAACACCAACAAGAAAGCTGAGAATCAGATTAAGAACTCAACCCTTTTACAATAGCTGCCAAAAAAAAAAAAAAATATGTAGCAAATACCTAACCAACAAGGTGAAAGACCTCTACAAAGAAAACTACAAAAGACTGCTTAAAGAAATCATAGACAACACAAATGGAAACACATTCCATTCTCATGGATGGACAGAACCAATATTGTGAAAATGACCATACGCAAAAGCATTCTACAAATTCAAGCAAATTTCCCATCAAAATGCCACATCATTTTTCACAGAATAGAAAACAAATTCTAAAATTCATATGCGAACCAAAAAATAGCCTTGCAGAGCCAAAGCAAGGGACTAAGCAAAAACAGAACAAATCTGGGGAGGCATCACACTAAACCTGATTTTTCCAAACTATACTATAAGGGCCATAGTCACCAAAACAGCGTTTTTGGAACTTTTGGGCTATAAAATACGGCCCACATATTCAATGGAACAGAATAGAAAACCCAAAATCAACCTAAATACCTAAATCCAACGCATCTTTGACAAAGCAAACAAAATCAAAGTGGGGAAAGGACACCCTATTCAACAAATGGTGCTGGTATTGTTGGCAAGCCACATATAGGAGAGTAACACTGGATTCTCATCTCTCACCTTATACAAAAACCAACTCAAGATGGATCAAGGACTTAAATCTAAGACCTGAAATTATAAAAATCCTAGAAGATAACATTAGAAAACCCTTATAGACATTGGCTTAGGCAAAGATTTCATTAACAAGAGCCCAGAAGCAAATGCAATAAAAACAAAGATAAATAGGTGGGACTTAATTAACTAAAGAGCTTTTGCAAGGTGAAAGGAACAGTCAGCAGAATAGACAATCAGTCCACAGAGTAAAATCTTCACAATCTATACATCTGACAAAGGACTAATATCCAGAATCTACAATGAACTCAAATTATCAATAATAAAACAATTTCATCAAAAAGTGGACTAAGGACATGAATAGATAATTCTCAGAAGAAGATATAAAAATGGCCAACAAAGTAGAAAAAATTCTCAACATAACTAATGATCAGGGAAATGCGAATCAAAACCATGGTGTGACACCACCTTTCGCCCTCAAGAATGGCCATAATCAAAAAAAAAAAAAAAAAAAAATAGACGTTGGCATGGATGCAGTGAACAGAAAACACTTCTACACTGCTGGTGGTAATGTAAACTAGTACAATCACTGTGGAAAACAGTGTGGCGATTCCTTAAGGAACTAAAAGTAAAACTACCCTTTGATCTAGCAATTTCTCTACTGGCTATCTACTCAGAGGAAAAGAAGTCATCATACAAAAAATATATTTGTACCCATATGTTTGTATCAGCACAATTCACAGTTGCAAAAATATGGAACCAACCCCCAAACCCATCAATCAATGAGCAGATAAAGAAACTGTGACATATATAAAAGAAGGAATACTTCTTAGCCATAAAAAGGAACGAGTTATTGGAATTCGTAGCAACCTGGATGGCATTGGAGTCTATTATTCTAAGGAAAGTAACTCAGGAATGGAAAACCAAACATTGTGTATTGTCACGCATAAGAGCTAAGCTATGAGGATGCAAATGCATAAGAATTACACAATGGATTTTGCGGACTCAGGAGGAAAGGGTGGGAAGGGAATGAGGGATAAATGACTACAAATTGGGTTCAGTGTATACTGTGTGAGTGATAGGTGCACCAAAATCTCACAAATCACCACTAAAGAACTTACTCATGTAACCAAATATCACCTGTTCCCCCAAAACCTATGGAAACAAATAGTATTTTCCAGTGAGGGTAAATAAGTTCATAGCAATTCTACAAAATCTGATGTAATCAACATGCCATCAGCCGCTATTTTTCAATAGAGTATAGTAATTTATCAAAAATTCAAAACTTCATTAATAATTTTTGACATCCCATTTGGCTGTAGACAGACTTACCATAGTAATAAGAGAACAAGTAATTAGACACAATCATAGTCCCTGTTCATCTTCATCACTGTATTATTGAATTCACTGCAAGGAAATGGGCTAGCTGAGGAAAAAAGTACTGCCAAGTGTGGATCATCTGATCAATTCAAATGTTAACAACGTTCCATTGAAATGACTACTCTCTGGGCTTTCTCTTAAAAGCATAATCCATATTGTTCTTATCTAACACCCTACACAAACCCTCCAACTATACTTCTTCCGAGTCTTTGTCAAGTTAGCTAACTGTCAGCCACTGTCTCCAACTCAAAGTAAATGTGGGTCTCAATCTAGGCTTCCTTCCAGACACAGCAAACTGCAAAATGTCCTCCTTGAAGTTCTGCTGAGTGGAAGGATTTCCTTACTCCATCATCTTTCAGGGTTATTCTTATGAGTGCTCTAATGCTAGAGGAATAAACTTGTGTATAGTGCTAACATGCTTTGCAGAATTCCCTAGAAACATCCCTTAAGATTTTAATCCTCTTTAAGTTGAACAGAAAGAGTATTCTACAAATCCACAGACATAAGTTGAGAGAAGAATGGCAATGTGATCCCTATAGAGGCAATGAATATAGAGGGAGAATTTGTTCACTGAATGTATTCAGAGTCTCAGTCCTAAACAGACCACTTCCATTTAATGGTGGACTTCAGCCAGTCATATTCAAGCTTGTGGTATGGTGGATCACCACGGTCAACACATGTCTTGGGGTCAGTTGTATCCCATGACTAGGCGTTTGTTTTCTAGAGGCTTGTGGTAAGTCAAATATTCATCCTCCAAAGGAAAGTGGCATTCTGCTGCAAGATGTCTAACTTTGCCTAAACTTTAGGGAACACAACCAGAAGTCCTTTGGGATTTTACCACTTGGGAATTAAGCTCTGTTCAAGACTTCATGCCTCTGAAAATGAGCAACACATTGGGGAATAAGTGGAAGGACAGCTCATACTTCATTCTGAACCAGCTTAAATTCTTCAGTGGTTCTTTAAAGTATGCAAGTGAAGTACAGGAGAATAGTCAAAATAAAGTTTTAAGCAGTGAGGCATATCTAGAAAGAATAATAAGATAACTCTAAAATAAGAGGTCAATTAAATGTTATTCTACCTTCTAGTTTAAAAGGACTAAAAGCTGTCCTTAACTTTGGAGGGGATTACAATTTATGCTATATCTTTAGACTGATAAGAATTTTGCTTAGGTATATATTCTCATAGGCTTTATTTCTAACTTCTATTCATTTTTTTTTTTTGAATTTAGAATTCTTACCACCTTCTATTCCATAGACCCAAGCATTCATGCAGAAGTGTGATAACCTGGGGTGAAGATGTGGTCCATATTCTTCATGTATAATTCATGAGAGAAATCTGCCCCTGCCATATACAGGTGTGGTATTTAGTCAGCTTCCATAAAGAGGTCTCTAAACACCTCTAGAAAGAACTTACATTACATTTTGGATAAAGTGAGGCAATATTCCAGAACTTTCAATATATTTTACCCAGACCAAACTTGAGAAATAAAAGAGAGCTTATAGAATCACCATACCTGGAAAATCTTCACTGGTGATTAAAATCTTAAGAATTTTGAGGGAGAAGGAATATTATTTTGATTAAAAATTTCACAGATAGGAGGAGCACCAATGGCATCTTCCTGGTAATGAACATCCTAACTCCATTCATTATCATTTACTACATAGAGAATCATCAGCTTGATTTTATTTTTAATTACTAAATATCCTTTCTAAGTATATACTTCTAAATTTGGGATATAACAGCATAAAATATGTACCACTTGTCCCACCTATTTTGAGATAACCTCAGTCTCAATTCTTTATTGCTTAACAGTATTGCTTAACAGTGTGGTCAATGTCTGAAAACTTTTAAAATGTTATCTATAGAGTAATCATATTCTTTTATAATTTTTTGACCTTTTGAAGAAGACAAAGTAAATAAGTCAAGGTAGGTATAAAGCCATTATAGTAGTCTTTATCACGGGATCTTCATTTTCTGGCCTTCAAGCTTCAGTCTCATTGTAACCAAGGAGACCAAGTGTCCTCATCATAACAACAAAACTTAATATTTACTATTCTTAGAAGTTTCCTGAGTAGCTTTTTACACATTATCTTTAATCTTACAACAACTGTTTTCAGTAGTGTTCTTATCTTTTTTTCACAACTGAAGAATCTGAAACCCCAAATCCCACAAGTAGAAGATGGAGCCACACATGTGGCCTGAACCAATGCTGTGTGTCTACACTGCTGAGGTCATGTCTTGTTAGTATGAGAGAAGCATGGCTCCCACTTTTATCAGTCATTGCAATTTCTCTCATACAGATCAAATAGAATCTTAAGGAATACTTTTTAGTTTTCTTTTATGCTTTGTAAGTCATAACCAAATGTCTCCAGCATTGTCATTCCCCAAAACTGGATTATCATCTCCACTTTCTGCTTTTGCTGATAGTCACTATCTGTATCTACAGACTGTGACCATTTCCATTATAATCAACAGCTCTCTTGTGATTATAGCCTTCCCTGCAAGTGGAGACGGGACAAGAGGCCCATTTAGCTCTTCAGAGTCTTTCCTTTATAAGCCTCTCCTTCTAGCCACTAACAGGATGGAAACATTGTGGAGGAAACAACGTAGCTCCAGCAGCTAGATTCAGTAATAAATCTACTATAGAAATCCTTTCTCCCCAAACCATTGAATCTCTTTGCCCAAATTATGCCAAATACTGGCTCTTCACAGTAGTCATGGACCAGGGCTTAGTATAATTGCACATCATTGCTTAAACCAGCAACCTGTTAAAACTCTTGAGATCTGCCGATTGTGCTTTAATATGTATTTCCTATGAGTCCAAAAAAAATGCAGCATACTCCATATTACTCCAAATATATGCTCTTGTCTTCTAGACAAAGCATCTTTACAATCCAAGCCCATTCCATCTCTTCTAGCTTGTCAATATACTGACAGCTTATACAACTCATCCTGGAAACATTTTCACTCCTTCTGAGTATGGTTTTGCATAGCGATTCTAAGGTCAGTGACAACCTTCCACTCTAGTTACGGGATATGTCTCATAACTGGGAAGATAATTATAACTGCAAAAAAGGAAGATAGGGTGGCAGGTGGGGTTAGGTGGTAAAAAAATGATTAGAAATGTCCTGATGTGTCAGACATCTCAATCATAAACCTCACTTAAGCCTTCTAAAAGTTTATACTTAAGTGATCAAAATTCTAAATTTCTACCAGTCAGAGCCCTATCCATGAAAAGTTAAGGCAACCGGGAATTCAGCTTACCTGTACATGGCCCTCTATGCATTATGCTATTGCACTGCCTGGAGTATAGCAGTGCCAGCACTAAATTCAGGTTGAAAGTGTTTTCTTCCACAGAGTGACATGGTTGTACCAGTTAGGATACCTTTGAGTACAAAGGTCTGACACTTAACTAAATGAGCTTCCATAATGGGACTTTGCTTCCTTATACAACCAAGGTCTGGGGTAAGGGAGCTCCCGGTGTTGCTCCGAGAGCTCAGCAGCATCACTGAGGAACAAGTGTCTTCCCATCTTCCTTTGCTATCATACTCAGCACAGCTTTAAGCTTGCCCCTCATGGTCAGAAGATTGTTCCTGCAGTTTCAAGCATCATGACAATCAATATAGCATTCCGTCTAAGGAAAGGGATATTAAGCATTTATATAATTGTGGATAAGAAACTTTCCCATAACCCAAACAGATAGCCCTTCACATCCCAAACCAGACTTTAGCTACAATGAGTTAAGATGCCTGGCCATAGCCTAGTCACAGATAAAGCAGGCAAAATGATTATCTCACATTTTAATCTTTGACTAAAAATGTCCTAAAAATGTAAAAAAGGAGAGATTGTTTGTTGGGTAATCAATAAGCATATCTGACACAATAACGGTCCTCAATTTTGTTAGCTATCTATAATTAGAATGTATCCATGTAGGTTACATAGGGTTACCATAAAATTTTAGTGTATCCTGTTATTCTTTCACATTATAATCTCTCCAAAGCAGTCTAATATGTCTACTCTGTGGCCCAAAACCTTGATTTTGTTGGGTATGTCCTCTGAAACAACAGCATAATTAGGTGATAGCCTTATTTATTTACTACTAAAACCTAAATTATGTATTTCCATTATTAATGGGATTACCTCATATTCCCCATTTTGTTCCATCCAAACCCATTTCACATCTGAAGTCTATTCTTTCAAAACCTAACTACCTAAGTACTACATACTAATATGTTGCAAAAAGCTGTAAGGTAGAGAAGAGAGTAGGGTTTGGTACAGGACAACCGTTATTTAAGAGTGCCCCAAAATGTTTTATGGCTCTATGCCATCATCCTGCATTCAGGTCTCAGTTTGGATGAGTGAAATATGCATCAAATTATGAGGATGAGATCAAGTGACTTCTCTTTATTTAGTATAGATCCTGAAAATGATGATTTTGTCACTATTCACTATGCAGACAGATGCTGGGCAGAGTTTTATCTTGGCCACATCAGCATGGATTGGCCTCTTTCCAGAGCAGATAGTGGTGGTTATCTTCGAATGATGAATTTTAATTCTGATTCAATCAATTGTGTCTAGGCTGTCAGGGTTAGTTTTATTCAACATAGGTGGCATAATCTCAGCAGTTTATTATTAAAACAATATTTTTAGAAGAATATAGTGAATTTCAAATGCACTTTAGACTTTATTTCTGAACCAATTCAAAGCACTAAGGGCAACCATTTAGTAAACAGTTGTTTTATACTAGATAACATGCTAAGTGTATCACCTAATTAATTAGCATGGAGGTAGTAATAGCACCACTATACAGGTGAAGAAACAAAATGAGAGGAAGTGAATTCCCCAGGATCACATAACAGATGGGCCTGTCTATATTCACTGAAATCTTTGAGTGACTTGAAAGACAGTGAAAAGCTTAAAAAAAAAAAAAAAAAGTCTTCTAAATTCAGCTACCCTTCCATTCAGAAGCATGTAAACACAAATACATGTAAGAGGCAGTAATGTATTCACCAGGTAGTAAATGTGTATGTTTAATATTGTTTGAGGCAGTCTTTAATTATTAAGTAAAATAAAGTTAATATAAAATATGTCTGAACTTTAATAATCTCCATCATAATAGAATTCTATCTATAACCTCTGCTTCTTAAAGACATTTGGTGGTTGCTTTGGTTTTAGATGATTTTTGAAATGCTTTCTCCATCTGTTATACAAGAAGGAAATTAACTCTATTGTGACTACTGCATGATGGGCATGAAGTCAGGTGCTTTATGCACAGTGGGATGCTGAGTCTTATATTTCTGTTTAAATATGTACTTCTCCATTGATTAAAGAAGTGGATTACAATAGCATACATGAGATTCCTTAATACATGCCTTTAAATACACTGTGTCATTTATCTGAGACATCTCTGAAATATCTCCTAATCTATAAATTATGGTTTTCCTAAGCGATGCAGGTATTTGTCATTTTTATCATGAGTACGTGTAATTTTTTCTCCGATTAAAATCATGTCCTAAATGGAACATTACAAACTAACCTGGGTAATGGTTTTGATCTATATTCTGATGTTGTATACATGCTTCTCACTTTTAATTTGTATTCAGATATTCACATCAGGAGGGAAGAGTCTAATGGATTGTTCTGAAGACACAGTACATACCACGTCTAAATAATTGGAAATTTGGGATGCAGCCTTGTATACATAATGCATTTTTCTCTAGTTAATATTTCTTTTGAATTTGAGGTTGTGCAGTCAAAATGCAAACATTTTGAAAATTATTAAACTATTACGAATCCTCTTTAGTTCATAAGCACATGTATTTGAAACACCAAAAAAGTATTAGGGGCTTGCTCTGTGGTATTGAACTAAATTAAACTTTGTCCAAAATTTACGTTTTTCTTTATTAGACAGGTTAATGTGGATGACCTGAATTCAGATTCTCTCTCTTCTTCTGTGTGTTAGTTTAACCTCAAGCTCAAGCTCTTTAAGCCTCTTTTTTAATCTAGAAAAGACCCACGATAATTTAGAGTCCTTTTGTGAGGATTATATGAGATAACATATGAAAATGTCTACCTAAGATAGGCTTTTTTTCCATGTTAATTTCTGCAAAGTATTAACCTGTTTAAATGCTATACAAACTCTGTAAATCACCAAGATCAAGGGAAAGTAGAGTTTACGAACAAAACCTAACCATTTTTTTTCACTCTGAATGTATAAAAATGGCAGATTGAGTTTAGAGGAGAATTATGGTAATCAAGTGGCAAGATACAACTGTTACTCTACTCTCTCCTTATTTAATCAAGTATTCAAGTCTCCATGGAATGAGAAGGACTAACCCCTTCCCACCAACCACTAAGGACACCTTCCCCAGTAAAAACAGTCCATTTCCAATTGTTTTGCAATCACCCTCTTCAATCTAATGTCAACCTTGCAGCTCAGGTTTTCTTTCTCAACTGAAAATGTGAATGTTCTCACCCCCACACTTTTGAAATGCTATTCCGTTTGCCTTGAATCACCTATTATCCTACTACCTAATTCCTCCACTTAACATCTCAACCTAGATAATACTTGCTCTTGAAGGCCTTGCCTGAACATCATACCCTTCCTAAACAAAACCAAATGTTTTACAATTTTATTTTCTACTCTGTTATCACTGGGGAAAGTAGGTGCTCAGTAAATAACATATATGTTGTATTCAATGCTTATTAATTAAATCCATCCCTATAGTGGTATTGACCTCTTCCTCTGTCCTCCTTGTATGTTCGTAATGAAGGGAATATGCTAAGTCAGTAACCCAACTTGAAACCTTACCAGAATTAATCAATGTCATTTTACTAGTTCATCTGTATGTTTTGGAGTCTAACTTAGCTGTCAAGTCTACAACACCGATAAGTTCAGAGTAGCAAAAAGAGAAGTTAGAGAAACAACTTGGTCTACATCATGAATTTACCTTGGTCTGCTCGTGAGTTTGGGGAGGAAAGAAGATGGAGTAGTTGGCAAAGGACAATGAACTACTAGAATTTTGCACCTGGAATTCAGTTCTCATCACACTCCTGATGTGCTATTGGGCACCAACCCTTGACATTCACATTGGAATTATATCAAGCAATTTTGATTGAGCAATTTAAAGTCTTTATCCTACAGGTCTCATAGTAACAAATACAAAAAGGAAATCAGAAAATTCCAAAAAGTATGAATACAACTAAATATTGTGATTACATTAAAAGTAAATATTAAATTGCAAAATATGTGTAATAGTGTCCCACATTTATTCATATTATATTCAGAAGCACAAAGAAAACACAGCTCTTTATTTTCAATGTACAGATATGATGTTCACCTAATCCCCTACCTCTGGGGCAGCTAGGAGGGGGAGAGTGGTGAAAACAAATAGAGAAGAGCACATTCATTCCAATTTAATACTGGTCCACTAGAATAAATTGGAAGTATTTTAAACGTTTCTCTTTCAGATAATTTAGTTCTCTCAGAATGCCCTGTTCTTTTGCTTCTCTCCAAATTTGGGGGCTCCTCTCCAAGACAGACCTAGAATGACTGGGAAAATCACATAAGTTTAAGCCTCAGAATCTCTCTTTGCAGGGACTCTGGAATCTCTTCCAGGGATCTGAAATCTATTCACAAGCTGATACAGCTCTATAAAATTTGCAAAATTAAAATATATTAACCTCAACCAATGAAAATGACTGTTCATTTCCACTCTGATTTCCTCTCTGTCATAGTCTCTCTTTTGTTTAGTAGCACTGGAGTGGCCATGGGAAATTCTGCAGTTAGCCTATGGGGACTTTTAGCTGAGAATATATGCAGTGTAAGTTTGGAGTAATATTTTTGTACTTTGCAGTCACTGCTGTGTAAGTTAAATTATTGCTGGCAGTCTTGAAAGGCTTCTAGGAATAATGTAGTCAGTGTAAAGAGTATTTAAGGAAACTTGAAATGTCCTGAAATTCTAAAGCTCACATAGGACAGAAGCTTCAGAGGGCCTTCTAGACTTGACAGCAATGATAAAAATGCACATGGCATTACTAATTATAAGTTGTAAAGCTGAAATAAACTTTTCTTAAACTGATAGTTTAAGAATTTTAAATTGATAATTTCATAAAAGATCTCTATTAACCTTGCCAGAGGAAAGACAGAATTTCTTTTGCATTCTCTCTGTAGAGGGGTATCCCAAAGTCATGACGAAGCAATTAAAATGTAAGCATCCAATAATGTAGAGAGAAAATATAGGGTTGAGTCAGGCAGCTAATTATAACAGTTGGTTATATCCATTCCCCCTCTATTTTCTAAAGCATTTGACAACTTTTGAAACCTAATTTTTTTGTAAATTATTTTTTTCATGCTGAATATGTGTTCATTTTCATTCCTAATTTTTTACCCCTAATGTTCTTATTTTTCTAAAAAATGCTCCAAAAATCTTCACATTTCAGGCAACACAAAATATGAATTCATCCTGGATGTGGCTAATGTGAATTTGCAGCTCTAGTTGGGGTGGAGGCCTCAACTCTCTGTGGTGTTTTCAGGATGCTCTGCCACAGAGCTCCTGGGGGTGCATTGGTGTGAATGGCTCCAGCTGGCCTTTAGGAGAAACTTGCTCCCATGCAAGAGTATTTGTTCCTCAATACTGTGGCTGTTTTTCTCCCTTTGCTGCAACCTCAGGCCTCTGCTTCCCCACCAGCCATCTCTGCATTTATCAGTGGGGTATGCAGTGCTTTGGGATCTGTACCACACACTAGCCCTGGGGAAGCAGGAGCGGTGCTCCAGAGTCTCTTGCATAGCTGCCTTCCTCTAACACCACTAAGTTCCTGCACAGAAATGGGAAGGACTCCCACCCAGGGCTTTGCCTGGAGGTTGTACCTCCCCATAGAAAATGCAGAGAAGTGTGCTTTTCAAATCACTCTTAACAATCTATAAGTTTTTAGAGACCATTATCCTATACTTTAGCCCAAATGGTGATAATCCCAACATTTAACCAGTTTTTCTACTCTTTCAACCCATCGAGACCATGATTTTATTTTCTCTTTGACCATAACCTTCCTTACATAAAATTCTGTTTCAAGTCTATTTCTTGATGTAATAGATGAGAAGTTGTACTCATACAACCACGGAATCCAAGTCAATTTCTTGGAGGTTTGAAAATCTTATTTTGGATGTCTAAAGCTGACAATGAATTATGTCTTTCTCTTTGCATTTTTCCTGAAATAAATTCTAGCTTCTATCCCCAATCCATTAACCATACAAAATAATGGGTCTCATGCTGATTAAGGAAAAGGTCATGTATACAGTAAAACAAAAGAACAGAAAACACAGGCATTACATGGTTTTTCCAGGCTTCTCTCCCTCACTTCACATGAGTAAATGAAAAGTAAGGAAAATAATTTCAGAAGTAAAATCTCAGCGCTAGTAGGAAAAAGAAAGTGAGAAAGAAGAAACTCTAATACATTATAAGCACCAAACTTTCTTCCACTTGATCATATTTACTCTATTTTAAGGGCTTTTAACTGAACTATCCCTTTGATGAAAGAAAAAGAGGGGGAAGCATGTAGAGTCAGCTCCACCATAGGAGGTGGCTTCCCTACATCCACTCATAGAGCGATGACACTGAGATTCTCCCCTTGGAACAGCACAGAAGGTGCTACTCAAGGTTAGGATTTTAATGAGGAGCACAGGAGAAGCTTAAGGTTGTTTTTAATGGTGACAAGACAAAAAATAGAATGAACATCCACTTAGATAATTTATCCTATTTCTATTTGTATCTTTTCCCTAGAGTAACTGGAGGAAACCCATGCATTATGAATTTTTAATTTCATAATTGCTAATAGCTTTTCTGACAGACGTGGCACAATCTGATCACTAGATTTCATTTATTTTTTAATATTTGGCCAATTTGTCACAAGGCTGAAGAAACATATTTACAGTAAATATGAAAACCTAGAGAAAGTACAATCCAATTGGCAGTGCTGTTTGTTGAAATATGAACCCAACCCTTAAAGTGTTGAAAGCTGTTTTCCCTGTCTATTGTTCATCTATTTCATTTATCCAAACATTCCACAATGATCACTGAAGCACGCAATGCTGTGAACAGTTATTTTGCCACATTTCCAAAGATATTTCTAACCTGCTTAGCTTACCATATTTTAAATATTTCCATTTATTTTAAATTGGAATAAATGGATGCTCTAAAAGGAATAAAGATCTTTTCTGAAAATGCACACCAACACAGTTGGAATTAGATGACCTATCTTGTGACTCTCAGTCTATCACCCTTCATAATATATAAGATCCTATTTCTGTGTTTGGCTATACTTGAATGCATCCTTTCTATTTTACAAGAGACTTGTTAGGTAAAATCATAAAATTTTAGGTCTTGAGATATATCTCAATGGAAATACTGTTTATTTTCCTTATTTTACAAATAATGGAACCAAAATCCTGAGAAGGTAAATGTCTTACTGAAAGTCACACACCTAAATGGTGACAGATACAGAACTTCCCTATTAGACATAATATAATCAGCTGAAACAAAGAGTTGTGATTTAGGATAATGAAGCTTGTATTTGACACTGAGTGAAGTAAAAATATTAAATTTAGAGCATTAAGATTTTGTTCAAGTATACCGCATGGAGCAAAATATTGCTTTGTGCAAGTTTTCATATATTAAAATATGCCTAGGAAAATTATCTTTAAAAAGGATCCCAAAAAAGTTTCAGTTTAACTGAAAGACAAAATTAAATGTACAAAATCTGTTATTGGTGTATAGGAATGCTTGTGATTTTTGCACATTGATTTTCTATCCTGAGACTGCTGAAGTTGCTTATCAGCTTCAGAAGGTTTTGGGCTGAGACAATGGGGTTTTCTAAATGTACAATCATGTCATCTGCAAACAGGGACTATTTGACTTCCTCTTTTCCTAATTGAATACAATTCTTTCTCTTGCCTGATTACCCTGGCCAGAATTTCCAACACTATGTTGAATAGAGTGGTGAGAGAGGGCATCCCTGTCTTGTACCAGTTTCCAAAGGGAATGCTTCCAGTTTTTGCCCATTCAGTATGATATTGGGTGTCGGCTTGTCATAAATAGCTCTTATTATTTTGAGATATGTTCCATCAATTCGTAATTTATTGAGAGTTTTTAGCATGAAGGGCTGTTGAATTTTGTCGAAGGCCTTTTCTGCATCCATTGAGATAATCATGTAGTTTTGGTCATTGGTTCTGTTTATGTGATGGATTATGTTTATTGATTTACATATGTTGAACCAGCCTTGAATCCCAGGGATAATGCCGACTTGATCATGGTGGATAAGTTTTTTGATGTGCTGCTGGATTCGGTTTGCATTTTATTGAGGATTTTTGCATCAATGTTCATCAGGGATATTGGTCTAAAATTCTTTTTTTGTTGTGTTTCTGCCAGACTTTGGTATCAAGATGATGCTGGCCTTATAAAATGAGTTAAGGAGGATTCCCTCTTTTTCTATGGATTGGAATAGTTTCAGAAGGAATGGTACCAGCTCCTCTTTGTACCTCTGCCAGAATTCAGCTATGAATCCATCTGGTCCGGGACTTTTTTTTGGTTGGTAGGCTATTAATTATTGCCTCAATTTCAGAGCCTATTATTGGTCTATTCAGAGATTTGACTTCTTCCTGGTTTAGTCTTGGGAGGTTGTATGTATCCAGAAATTTATCCGTTTCTTCTAGATTTTCTAGTTTATTTGCATAGAGGTGTTTATAGTATTCTCTGATGGTAGTTTGTATTTCTGTGGGATCGGTGGTGGTAACTCCTTTATCATTTTTTATTGCATCTATTTGATTCTTCTCTCTTTTCTTCTTTATTAGTCTTGCTAGTGGTCTATCAATTTTGTTGATCTTTTCAAAAAACCGGTTCCTGGATTCATTGATTTTCTGAAGTGTTTTTTATGTCTCGATCTCCTTCAGTTCTGCTCTGATCTTAGTTATATCTTGCCTTCTGCTAGCTTTCAATTTTGTTTGCTCTTGCTTCTCTAGTTCTCTTAATTGTGATGCTAGGTTGTCAATTTTAGATCTTTCCTGCTTTCTCTGGTGGTCATTTAGTGGTATAAATTTCCCTCTAACACTGCTGTATATTGTGTCCCCGAGATTCTGGTATGTTGTGTCTTTGTTCTCATTGGTTTCAAATAATATCTTTATTTCTGCCTTCATTTCGTTATTTACCCAGTAGTCATTCAGAAGCAAGTTGTTCAGTTTCCATGTAGTTGTGCAGTTTTGAGTGAGCTTCTTAATCCTGAGTTCTAATTTGATTGTGGTGTGGTGTGAGAGACAGTTTGTTGTGATTTCTTTTCTTCTACATTTGCTGAGGAGTGCTTTACTTCCAACTATGTGGTCAATTTTGGTGATGTGGTGCTGAGAAGAATGTATATTCTGTTGATTTGGGGTGGAGAATTCTGTAGATGTCTATTAGATCTGCTTGGAGCAGAGCTGCGTTCAAGCTGGATATCCTTGTTAACCTTCTGTCTCATTGATCTGTCTAATATTGACAGTGGAGTGTTAAAGTTCCCATTATTATTGTGTGGAATTCTAACAGAGAGTGTTAGTGTTAATCATGAGTGAACTCCCATTCACAATTGCCACAAGGAGAATAAAATACCTAGGAATCCAACTTATAAGGGATGTGAAGGACCTCTTCAAGGAGAACTACAAACCACTGCTCAACAAAATAAAAGAGGATACAAACAAATGGAAGAACATTCCATGCTCATGGATAGGAAGAATCAATATCATGAAAATGGCCATACTGCCCAAGATAATTTATAGATTCAATGCCATCCCCATCAAGCTACCAATGACTTTCTTCACAGAATTGGAAAAAACTACTTTAAAGTTCATATGAAACCAAAAAAGAGCATGCATTGCCAAGACAATTTTAAGCAAAAAGAACAAAGCTGGAGGCATCACGCTACCTGACTTCAAACTATACTACTACAAGGCTACTGTAACCAAAACGGCATGGTACTGGCACCAAAACAGAGATATAGACCAATGGAACAGAACAGAGGTCTCAAAAATAACGCCACACATTTACAACCATCTGATCTTTGACAAACCTAACAAAACAAGAAATGGGGAAAGTTTTCCCTATTTAATAAATGGTGCTGGGAAAACTGGCTAGACATATGCAGAAAGTTGAAACTGGATGTAAGTCTGTTTAAATTAATTAATTAATCTGTTCCACACCACTCTCCTAGCTTTCAGTGATTTGCTGGATTCAATGCCATCCCCTCAACAGAGACAAACATGTACACAAGGAAGACTCCATGTGAACACATAGGCACAGATGGAGGAGTGGAGGTGGTGATGTATCTTCAAGCCAAGTAACATCAAAGATTGTCAGCAAATCACTGAAAGCTAGGAGAATGGTGTGGAACAGATCTTTCTTTCACAGCCCTTGGAAACAATCAAACGTGCTTACAACTTGATCTTAGACCTGAAGCCTTCAGAAATGTGAAACAACAAAGCTCTCTGGCTTAGGCTGTCCAATCTGTAATAATTTGTTAGGCAGCCCTAGCAAACTAATACAGACTCCAAATCATAAATGGGCAAGCAGCAGATAAACTTTAAAATTAATTATATAGTTAATAAATGTTTTAAAATTAAAATTTACTGATAATTTGAAAATGCATATTTAAATAATACAATTTTATTTTTCCACAAAATAAATTGGCAATTAAAATGTTAATACTGAATGCTCTTGGGTGTATATGAGGAAACAACATTTTTCAATGTGAATTAAGGGACTTAAAAATGCTCATACATTTGACTATTTTCCATTTCTCTAAATATCCGTTTAATAGGCAAGCAAAAGTTCACATACATGACAATACTTATAATAGCAAATAAAATTCAAATTTCTAAAATAAGAATATTTTCAGATGGTTGCTAAAAATCTTGTGTTGCAATGGGAAGCTATTCCAAAGGGATTGGCAAACTACAGCCTGTGGGCCAAATCCAACCTATGGTCTGCCTTCCAATAAAGTTTTGTTGTTAACACTCATACACGTGAACAAACACACACACACACAACTGGTCCCCAAAGCATTTGAGATGCTCAATATTAATAGGTAATATTAAGATAAAATTGCTGACCTAAAAACTAGATGAATTTCAAAAGACCATAAACTATAAGCTTTGAAATTATTTACTCTACCAGACAGAAATAATCTGATCTCTATAGGATAAAAATCAAAGTTAATATGTAACTTCACTAAATGTCAGGCTTTTAATCAATAGTAAACAGTGAATTGAACTAAATACATTTCCCTAATACTTCTATAACACTGAAAACAATGAGTTGCATAATGAAAAGACGTACATTTTTATTTTTTATTTTTCGTTGTTATTTTTGAGACAGGGTCTCTGTCGCCCAGGCTGGAGTGTAGTGGCCCAATCTCGGCTCACTGCATCCTCTGCCTCCCAGACTCAAGTAATTCTCACTTCAGCCTTCCAAGTAACTGGGACTACAGGCATGTGACACACCATGCCCAACTCATTTTGGTGTTTTTAGTAGAGATGACATTTCATCACGTTGTCCAGGCTGGTCTCGAACTCTTGAGCTCAAAGCAACCTGCCCCACTCTGTCTCCCAAAGTGCTGGAATTACAGGCGTAAGCCACTGCGCCCAGCCAAGATATACATTTTTAAAAAGGAAAAATGTGTTATTGTGTACTGAAAAAATTCAAAAGTTGTATTATCAGAAAAAAATGGTCATAAAATAGGAAGAAGAAGATAGGATTGAAAGTGTTTACCATTTATTGTCAATATAACTAATGATTCCATAAATAATTTCAATAACAAGGATCTTGTGATTATTACACTGAAATTCTTGAGGTTATTTTGAGTAACAAAAAAGTACTATGAATCATTAATTTCTATTCAACAGAACTAAACTCAAGCCTATTTACACATCAGGGTTTTGTTTGTCTAAACAGTTCAATTATAAATAAAATTAAATGTCGACTGCATAATTAATGAAGTATGAGTTGTATAAGAAATAAAACCATTAATACAATATCCCTTCTCTATATTACATATATAAATGTGTATTTTATGTATACATATATAACTATGAAGCTTTAAAATCATACATACACATATACACGTATATACATATATAACTATATATGTAGCTTTTAAAGCTAGTTTTTTTATACCTGGTTTTTTAAAAGATGGGACAAAATCTGTCAATGATTAAAAAGTTTCTTTGCTCAATAACCTCAGATGGAAAGTAGATTTTTTTTTATAACTCAAAGTAGGCACAGAAATTTTTCAAAATAATTTTGGATATATATATGTGTTTCACTACAGGTTTTAATAACCTGCTTGGATTAAAATGTTTGAATCTTTTGTTCCCCAAAGACTATCCAGATTTTTTTGATGAATACTTTTTCTTTCTGTTCTACAACAGTTATATTCACCTACAATGCCAATTTTCGTTAACCAGTTCAGAGTGACGAATGTTTCGGTTGTACCTTAACCACTTCAATATAAAGTATGATTCACAAGTAGAGATCCAGAAAGAAGTCAAAAAATGTTTTAAATAAACTCACTGGAATATATGTCAAAAACATTATTAAACTTCTTAATATTAACTACTTCATTTAAATACAAGGAAATAACAATTGAGTACCTTATTTGAGCCTGGTACTTGTTGGATACTGTAGGAGAAATGAAAGTCATACTCACTTTTAGAGCTTTCTATTTCCACTACTGTAAAATTCTCTTAGCCTGAAAGAGCTGCTAATTATATTATCCTCTCTGGCTACTACCTGGAAAGCTGTGCTGGTTTTTTGTTAGTTGACAACCTAAGAGCCTGAATGATATGTCAGGATTAGTACATCAAGGTTGACATCAAAAAGAAAAAGCAATCTGGCCGGGCACAGTGGCTCATACCTGAAATCCCAGCACTTTGGGAGGTCAAGGCGGGTGGATCATCCGAGGTCAGGAGTTCAAGACCAGCCTGGCCAACATGGTAAAACCCAATCTCCACTTAAAAAATACAAAAATTAACCAGGCAATGGCACACACCTGTAATCCCAGGTATTTGGAAGACTGAGGCAGGAGAATCATTTGAACCCAGTAGGCAGAGGTTGCAGTGAGCTGAGATTACACCACTGCACTTCAGTCCGGGTGATGGAGTGAGACGCTCTCAGTAAAAAAAAAAACCCAAAAACAAACAAACAAAAAACAAATCTCATTCATCCATTTAGCAAGTAATTACAGTGTCTACAAAGTGCCACACACTGTGTTAGGCAATTGAGGCCAATCCCATTGAGTCCTCTCTTTCAGGATGCTAGCTATATCATTACAGATAAATATCTATTCACATAAAACAATTTGAATTCTATAAAAGAGCATATAACCAAGTACTAAAGCAATGTTAGGATTTGCAATCTGTTGCTGAAACGTTGGAGCCATTTTTGACATCTTTTTTTTTTTTTTTTTCAAATTCCATATCCAATCATCAGGAAATCCTGCATGCTCTTCTTTCAAAATACCCAAAATCCAAGTGCTTCTTGTGACTTCTCTTGTCTGAGCTAGCATCTTCCCTAGTCTGGGTACAGCAGTAGAATCTATCCAGTCACCTAGCCACCATCTTTGTCTTCCTGTTGCCTATTCTCAACACAGCTATGACAGTGATCTGCATAAAATTTAATGTAGGTCCTATAATTCTCCCACTAAAAACCTTCCAGTAACTTCCCATTTCATTCACAGTAAAAGCCAATATGTTTACAATGGCCTTTAAAGCCCTGTGTGATCTTTCCTTGGCCACCTCTCTGATGTGTCTTTTATGGCTCTCCCTCCCACCACTGGGCCAGTCATTCTATAGTTCATTATTTTTCAAACATGACAAACTTATATCAAAGATTTTATATTTGTTCTGCCTTGAATGCTATTAAATGAGTGTTCCTGAATGTCTCCCTCTCTTCCTTCTTTTTAGGTCTCTACTCACACATCAGTTTATTAGAGACTTCTTCATTGACTACAGTAAATAAAATAATAAAGCACCTCTGCCCCTTTCCACCTTACCTTGTTCGTTATTCTTCATAGATGTCAATTGCTATTGATTGCTCTAGATGTTGACATTTTTTTTTTTTTTTTTTTTTTTTTTTTTTTTTTTTTTTTTTTTTTTTTTTTTGTGGTTTGCTAAAGAAGAGGGAAGAGTATCCTGAAGATGAGAAAGTGGAAATGTAAGGACTTTTAGTCAGCATAGATCTGCGTTCTGGGCCAGTGAAGCTGGAATGCAGTGTGTGTGTGTGTGTGTGTGTGTGTGTGTTCACAAGCATGTGAAAAGAGAGGGAGAATGGACAGATTTAAATGAAAAGAGAAGCACAAGGTGGCATGGTAAAATTTTAAATTTCATTGTAATTGCAATGAGATTTTTAGGTATTTGATTCACAAGTTCTGAGTGGTATTTTTTTAATTGCATGTTTTTAATTTATAGAAAATGGATTGTGGTAGAGTATGTTGGATATTCCTGGCCTTCCCAATCTACTTTCCCCCTTTATCCATCCAGGGAGGCTGATCATTTTAGACAGCATCAGACACCCTAGCCATCTCTCTTACCATTGGATTTGGCCAATGGTAGAATTCACAGAGTGAAAGGAGGAAGAACTTGAAGCAACTCTTCCTTCTAGGAACACGTTTGCTGAGCTGAGTTTTGACATTCCTCATGCTCCCATAACTAAGGCCTCAGATGCTATCAGTGGCCTAGGTTGGGGGGACTTCCTATCATCACTGCTTATGCCAGATTTCAGAAACTACCTCTTTGCCTTGCTCCATATGGCCTTGGGCTGGCCCAGACACAGTTTTCTCATCCCTTGTTCGTTCCTCAACTATGTCCTCGTCTTGTGATGTACCATCTATTTCTTACCAGGACCCTGACAGCAAATAAGTGGAGGAGTTATGAAGCAGCTGCAGGTGTCCAGAAGAGAGGTGACTTGAATTAGCATGGCATCAGCAGAGATAAATAGGTAAGAGATGTATTTTGAAGGTAAAATTAGAGAACATTGCTATATGATTGTCACTAGGAGATAAGAAAAAGGAATAAATGAGAATGACTCCTGTGTTTGTGCTTGGGCCTCCAGCTAGATCAAGGTGTTGTGTAAAGAGTCAGAAGAACAGGGATGGTAGAGAACGGTATAGAAGATGAAAATATCAAGAGGTCTTTTCTTGACATGTTGAGTTGAAGTTGCTTCCTTGGATAAAACTTGATTATGAGGTTGGATACCAGGGAGACACAAGGGATGGCCACAAGTGTGGAAAGTCATGTGCTCAGAGGTGGTATTTAGTATCACATACTAGATGAGGGAATCATGTAGAAAGCAATAATTTAATTGAAAAAATATCCTGGGCATACCCCTTCCAAAGGTGAGAAACTTAAACATTTAGAAACTTAACAGAGAAGGAGGAGTCAGCAGAAATGACTGGGAAATATGGGATGTAGCATGTGTGTGCATAGGAAGGAAAGAAGCAGGATAGAGTGTCCCAAAGGCAGGAAGGCATGATAGTGATCGTCTTGAGAGCACTTTTGGTGTAAGTGTGGAGTAGGAGTGGAAGTTAAATGAAACAAAGGTTTTCATTAGAATCCAACATTGCTCATTAGAGATCTATACTGAGGATAAAAGTTAGAACATCAGCTGGTAATAAAATGTTCCTTTATTTGACAACTGAGGATATATTTTTCTTGGCACCATTTAGATAGACTTTGTTACTCATTGGCAGGATTCAGGTGATCAGTTCCTTGCCCCAGTTGCTATATGTCCATTCTATTACTACCCAATCTTAATTGAATTATAAAGCTTTACAAACAGAATAACAACAACAGCAAAACAAATATGTTTAGGTTAGTATAATAATGAACTATCATCCAGAATTCTACTTGCAAAATTTTGATTATATCAAAGATCTTTATTAACATTAAAAGACATTAGAAGAGACTTTCAAATTTTAACTTATGAAACTACACTAATTATACAATTTATTTATTATTATTATTTATTTACTGAGACAGAGTCTCCCTCTCCCACGCTAGAGTGCAGTGGTGCGATCTCAGCTCACTGCAACCTCCACCTCTGTGTTCAAGCGATTCTCATGCCTCAGTCTCTGAAGTAGCTGGGATTACAGGTGGCTGCCACCATACCCAGCTAATTTTTGTATTTTTAGGAGAGACAGGGTTTCACCACATTGGCCAGGCTTGTCTCAAACTCATGACCTCAAGTAATCTGCCCGCCTTGGCCTCCCAAAGTGCTGAGATTACAGACATGAGCCACCACACCTGGCCATTATTTACTTTATAGATGGGCTCCATGAAATGTACTGATATGAAAAAGAATTCCACTGCAATAAGGTGACTATACAGGTAATTTTGAGAAAAAAAGACTGGCAGACTTATTTTTCAATAACTCCACTTTTTTTTCATTTTTGAAATTGCATTGTTACTCCAAATATTGTTTTGCCAATATTAACATTTTCTTTGCTATTTCTCTTGCAAATATTACATGTTCTAATAAATAAGATGATCCTACCTCAGCATTAAGGTAGACTTTATATTGTCAAAAAACATGATAAAAGCTTTAAAAAAAAAGCATGAATTACAGAATGGATTTTAAATTTTAAACTAGAATTTATTATAAATGAAATATCCATATTTGTTACTAGTTAACCTATTTTTAGATGACATTTTAAACATGACATTCTATAAAGTACTGTAAATAAGAACACAAATGTGTAAAATAATCATTAAGCTGGCCTCTAATTTTTCCATTCTGTATTTTAAGACTTCTAATGTGCCAATTCTCTCATCTTTTAAAAACATAAAATAGACTGCAGACTAAGATTTTTAATCTAATATGAAAATGAATCTTTCAAGCCAAGATATGGACAGATGGGTAATGTAGTAATTAATTGAAACATGGATCTTTATTTCACATTTAGATAAACAATTCAACAAATAACCTCATTTTATACTTAAAGATAGCTGTATTCCTTAAACTGCCTTCCCAGCTTCAAAATTATATTTTAAAAAACAAAATATAAACAGATTAAAAGTGGATGTCTACAACTGCACATAGTTGTTACGATTATTATATTCAAGATAGGATATTGAAATGGAACAAAACCAACTCAGAACAAGAAGAAAGGAACAGAAGACTGGATTTAACACAAGGCTTTACCTACTGGCTCTTGGGAAAGTCAACTTTCTCTTATGTTAACTTCCTTATGAATAAAATGAAGGGAATACTGCTCCAGTTTCAGGGGAGATTTTGTGTTGGGGGGGGTCGGAGGGGAAGATAGTTTTTTTCTTTTTTAGTCAGGCAAAACTCCTGTGGAAATAAGAGATATAAACACAGCTTAAAGTCGTAAGATAAGTGATTACATTTATTTGAATAAATGCGTCCTTAAAAGATTCATCCTTGATGAAGTTTACATGCCTAAATTTTAACAAGGTGTCAAATTTTCATGCTATGGATTTGGTTTCTCTGTGAAGGAAAAAATTAATGAATGTTTAATAAATTGATATTACTTAATATAAACTATGTGGATGACTGTTATAGTAGCAACTACTATTTTGAGCAGGTCATCAATTGTACATAAGTTTAGAAAGGGTTTCCCATTTGATATCACTCTAGTGACAAATGTCAGGAATGACATGTACCTGGTATCTATCTATCTTTTTGTAATCTAAATGCAACTTTTTGTCTTCTACTGTTTGCCTAAAATTTATTCATTAGAGAAAGTTTTTCTCTGCTGAAAGACCAAACTGACAGGATCTATGATTTTCTGGAGACTTGCAGGTAATAGAAAATCTGTGGTTTGAGTTATGAACAATCTTGATGAAGAAATTATATTGTCAAGACTAATATATTAAGCAATACTTCAATCTGTACTGAGAGGATGTACCTTTGCCAGCCTCTTCACTTAGAATCTGTAGTAGGCAGGTTACTTGCTTTCAGAGGAGGACGGTGAAGAAGGCTGCCATTTTTTTTTTAACAGATATCAAATGTACAAAAACGTTGCAATAGTACAAAAATTTTCCTGTGTCCTTCACTCAGATTTCACAAATGCTAATATGACTATTTTATCATATCTCTTTTATTCTGTTTTCTCTATCCGTATCTATATGATTTCTTTCTGAGCTCTTGAGACTGACTTGCAGCCATGATGCCTCTTTATTCTTAAATTTCTCAGCCTGGTTTTCCTAAAAACAAGGTCTTTCTCATATAGTTACAGAACTATGTTCAAAATCAGGATAATACCATTGATACAATCCTATTATCTAATCTGTGAACCTTACTCTGAATTTTCTAATTGTCTCAATAACATCCTTTATAGCAAAAGAAAATATCAGGTCCCACATTACATTCAGTTGTCATGTTTTTTAGACTGCTAAATTAGTCTTGAACCATTCAGCAGTCATTTAGTGTGTTTCAAGACACAGGCCAGTAATTTTGTAGAATGTACTTCAATTTCAAGTTGTCTGATGTTTCCTCATGAGTAGCATCAGGCGTTTGGCAGGTATCCTGCAAAAGTGATCTGATGTTCTCAGGGCATGCTACCAAGAGGCAAATGATATTGATTTATCCCATTTACTGGTGATGTTAACTTTGATCACTTGGTTAAGATAATGTTTGCCAGTTATTTTTACTATAATGGTACTACTAATTCCTTTTGTAACTAGTAGGAACTGTGTGAAAAGATACTTTGAGATTATGAAAATCCATGTTACTTCTCAAACTTTCAACCTAATTAAACCATCTGCTGATGATCCTTGCCTGAATAGATTGTTTGCTAAATGATTTTTAATTCCATAGTTTTGCACATTTATTTTTTGCCATTGTACTGTAACAAAAGATTTTACTTACCTTCCTTCCCACCCTTCCTTCCTCCCTTCCATCTATTTTTTCTATCTATGTGGACTTATGAATTCTTATTTGGTGAGTTATATTTTTAAAATAGTGTTTATTATATGCTCAAATTATCCAAGATTTGGCAAGTGGGAATTCCCTGAAACTGAGTCATAAATGCTTTTACATCTCCTCATCATTCTTTAAACATTTTGCTCTGTTCTGGCAAATGAAAATATTCCAGGCTCATCATGAACTTCCCATTCGCCAGCATTAGAATCAGCCATTTCTCCTAAGAGTCTCGTTTTTTTTTTGTTTTGTTTTGTTTTGTTTTGTTTTTTAATAGAAAATGGTGCTTGGAAACCTAGGTCTGAGATCCAGGTAAGTTGTGCTCATTGCTTCTGGAGCATTATTGTTTCTAAATCCTCTCCACAGAGCATCTGTAAAACACAAACACACACACACAGACACACACACGATACAAACAGACATACATATCTATGTCTACATTTATGTGTCTGTTAAAAGTTATGAGTAGATTTTGATATCTCTAATTTTAATCTACCATCACTGGGTTCACTCTATCTTCTCCTTTCCATGTTTGTAAATCCTTTTACCAACAATGAGAAAACTGTCTTCTAGTCTCAAGATATCCACTTAATTCCAAAGTATATGGAAAATAGTTCCACAATTACTAATCCAGGCCTCTGCATAAAAAGAAGCCTACCAGTTAGACTCCAATAATTGTTTAGAGTTCTTTTTTCTTTAACCTGAGAGAATATAACCCCAATATTGTGTTAAAATTTCCTAAATGTTGGTTGTTTTTTCCAGCTTTTCAGCGGCAGAGTGGCTATACTATTCATTTGTTAATACAGCCCAATTTATTTGTTTCTATTTGTAGAAACAGAGTTACTGTAGCCCAAAAGTAATGACTACTTTACATCCAGCCTAACAACTCAAATGACGTTCAGAGAGATCAAGCGTATCCATCAATAAAATAAAGGGTTACACATCTGGCCACAAGATGTCCATGCATCCCTTCTTCAAACCTGTAGAAATCTCTTCCCAGCAAGAGAAGTCATGCATATTCTCATCCTGTCTCTGAACCCAGTTCAAATCCTAGATCTCTGGGTGAAGTCAAGTGTTAGCCCCGAAGTCTAGATCTGGTGATCTATGTATTATATATACATTTAATTATATTATTTAATTAAATGTGTGTGTTTAATATAAATATCCATGTGTGCGTGCATGTGCGTGTGTGTATTTTTTAATCTTTGTGTGGTTCTTAGCTCCACTTTCTGGAAGATATCTTTGTTTGTTGTTCAGTTTTCTCTTTGACCACAATTGCAATAATCATTGGGAATATGATTTTTTTAATCCTTGCTCATGTAAATATGGGGGCCTCTGTGTTGCTTTGATGCTAGAATAGTTAGAGATTTTTTGATGTTATTGTTATCTAGTTTGGTTTAGTTTGGGGTTTACCTAGGCTTGTGATTTCTTTAGCAAAATGATTCTCTAAATAATTTAGTAGGCTTTTACTCTATTTGCTTCCAATCAGTTTCTGGTGCCAGCAGACATACTGAAAATATTTTTTCTTAGACATCATCTGCAAATTTGATTTATTCCTTTTGCTTCCTCGCCTCATACCTCTTTTTCTCAATTATAGCAGCCTTGGGCTGCCACTGTGAAACGTATAACTATTCCACTATTAGATTGCAAACAAATCACTGACTTCATGTTTTCCTTTTGCATGCACACTAAAATTCTCCCTCCCTATAGAGATTGTACGGATCATATTTCTATCTCTTGTCTATTTTATTAATGAAATACTGTGAGTACTATTGATTATCACCTGATAAAAGCATTTTTTTCTAACCAAATATATAAAATAGGTCCCCATTCAGTTTTTTCCTTGACCCTGGTCATCTTTATCAGCACTTACCTACTTTGGATTTTTAGTTATTCATTTTCAACCCTACAAGTTTCCTGCTGTCCCCTGAAATGTAAATAGCATGAGGGAAGACCAAGCACAATGTCTAGTATATAGGAATCCATCAATGATTATGAACCAAATTGACTTACAGATAAGTGAGCAAGTATATACTTCAGTTAAAATGTGTGGTACAACATTTTAGAATTACAGTGTTTAATGCCTCTTGAGTCATTACCTTTAAATGGTTCACAAGCACAGTACACACAACGGGAAGAAAATTCTAACCAGACTCAAAGTTATATATTTACTTTTTGAGTCATTCAAGAACACTTAACGTGGAACAGAGCACCCTCTCTGTAAAGGTAAGCCATTACGTTGATGAGTATCTTGCCCCCATATTTCGCCTGGTAAGCCAATTTCAAATAAAGTTCAAGAGTCTCCTTAATTTGCTGGTTCTAGTTTACCATACCTTCCCTGATGTCTGAGAATAATCTGAAATAACAGTTCATTCTACTACTGTCAACAATATAAGGAATTCAGGAGTGGCCTTCCTTTATATGAAAAGTTGGCAAAAATATATGAACTCCTTAGCATTTTTACAATTTTATAGGGTATTGTCAGAATTAATAATGAAGCAAACCTAGAAATCCAAAGAACCCCATCAAAAAGTGGGCAAAGGATATGAACAGACATTTCTCAAAAGAAGACATTCATACAGCCAACAGACACATGAAAAAATGCTCATCATCACTCGCCATCAGAGAAATGCAAATCAAAACCACAATGAGATACCATCTCACACCAGTTAGAATGGCAATCATTAAGAAGTCAGGAAACAACAGTTGTTGGAGAGGATGTGGAGAAATAGGAACACTTTTACACTGTTGGTGGGATTGTAAACTAGTTCAACCATTATGGAAAACAGTATGGCAATTCCTCAAGGATCTAGAACTAGATGTACCATATGACCCAGCCATCCCACTACTGGGTATATACCCAAAGGATTATAAATTATTCTACTACAAAGACACATGTACACGTATGTTTATTGCAGCACTATTCACAATAGCAAAGACTTGGAATCAACCCAAATGTCCATCTGTGACAGACTGGATTAAGAAAATGTGGCACATATACACCATGGAATACTATGCAGCCATAAAAAAGGATGAGTTTGCGTCCTTTGTAGGGACATGGATGCAGCTGGAAACCATCATTCTTAGCAAACTATCACAAGAACAGAAAACCAAACACCGCATGTTCTCACTCATAGGTGGGAACTGAACAATGAGATCACTTGGACTCGGGAAGGGGAACATCACACACTGGGGCCTATCATGGGGAGGGGGGAGGAGGGAGGGATTGCATTGGGGAGTTATACATGATATAAATGATGAATTGATGGGTGCTGACGAGTTGATGGGTGCAGCACACCAACATGGCATAAGTATACATATGTAACAAACCTGCACGTTATGCACATGTACCCTAGAACTTAAAGTATAATTAAAAAAAAAAAAAAGAAAACAGCAAATTAAAAAAAAAAAAAAAAGTATGTTACACTTTTAGCAAGTTCAGTGGAACAGAAAAGTTGATATATTATCTAAATGTAAAGTTCAAGAACATTGATTATGTGACACACTGTTGTGACACATCTGGTGACCTTAAAATTACTATCTTAAATTTAAATTATTATAAAAGCAGAAGCGAGAGATCCTTCAGGTCCTTTATTCATGGTTTAAAATATTTTACATGCTAATACACTCTTACCCTACAGGGATGACACTTACATTTTACTGAGCCATGGAATATAGAGTGAGTTCAAGGCTGAGGAAAGCTGCTGTTTTCAGAACGATGCCGATTCTGGGCAAGTAGTCAATTTCTGGTTAAGTTGTCACAGGGAGTCACCTGGAGTGAGCAATGGAAACCTGAGAACCTCCTACTATGCATATCTCTCTATGTATGTATCACCAATCTGGATATATATATGAAATATTTCAGACATTTTATATAATCAGACATTTTTATATATGAACATATATATGAATATATGATTTTTAATATTTTATGCATTTCTCTAAAATATATTTCTAGATATCTATATATTATCTTAAGGAGTCAGATAACTTCTGAAATGATGAAGTCGGTCAGTCATTCACTCCTTTGTAAATTATAATATTTTCATACGATTTTTCACAGGAAATGAGAGGATGCCTTATGTGTGTGTTTGTGAGGGTCTATGGTTAAGCATTCATGTGTGTTTTTCTAAGAAAAGAGCCACTCTCTCACTTGACTATAGAAGTTAGTTCTCAATTTGATTTAACATTTATATTTTCCCTAATCTCTTGCTAATTGGAAAATGTATCTACGCTTTTCAATGCTCCAGTTCAATACCCCATCCCACAGAGTTCCCAAGATAACTGTTAGGATTCAATGAAAGATACAGTTTTTCCCCAAAAAGCCTGCACTTTCTTCAAACTGGATTCAGACAGCAGGTAAGGTCAAGGAGTCAACCAATACTTAGTTCTGGAGCCTCCATCAACCTAATCCAACCATATAAGAAAATGCTCATGCTGGCCTTGCACGGTGGCTCACACCTGTAATCCTAGCACTTTGGGAGGCTGAGGCTAGTGGATCACCTGAGGTCAGGAGTTCAAGACCAGCCTGGCCAATATGATGAAACCCCATCTCTACTAGAAATACAAAATTAGCCATGCATAGTGGCATGTATCTGTAATCCCAGCTACTCAGGATGTTGATGCAGGAGAATTGCTTGAACCCAGAAGGCAAAAGTTCAGTGAGCTGAGATCACACCACTGCACTCCAGCCTGGGAACAGAGCAGGACTCTGTCAAAAAAAAAAAAAAAGGAAAGGAAAAGAAAAATCTCATACTAATAATAAAACTGTAGGTAAGTTCAAGACTGATAACTGCGGGCAAAAATGTTGGAATTGAAATAAGGTGAGTTCTACCAACACCTTCTAGTTTTACATACAGAAAATGTGGTTTGCTATATAATCTGTATTACAAACATCTTCCCTCTTCCATTCTGCTGCTTAGAGCCTGAGGGATACTGGAACCATGAACTAGAAGGAGCTCACCTCCCAGAGAGCTTTTCAGATCAGAGCTTGAATTCTTTCCTTGGATTGTGTACCTCCACACTTTTATGTGAGAGAAAATTGAACTTTGGATTTAGCCACAGATACTTAGATTTGCATCACATGAAGAAAAATGTAATTCCAAATGAAACATCATCCCACTTGGAGTAAAATCCAAAGCCTTACACAGCCCCAGTGATCTGGTTACTAGCTTCATAGACCCATGAGTCTCCCTTCTCTGTCTACTCTAAGGCTACCCAGATAGACACTGCTGGCTCAGGTCCTTAGACATTTCCTCAGTCTACATTATTTCTTCCCCAGAGAATTGGATGGCTTTCTCTCCCTTAATTGAGTTTGTTCCTCAAATATTATTTTATTAGAATGGCCTTCCCTGATCTATATATTAACTCTACCCTCCCTCTTTTCCTTTTCCTGCCTTTTCTGCCTGGTTGTTCTCCTTAATCCTTAACATCTAAAATACTAATTATTCACACATTTATTTGTTCATTTTCTGTCTCTCTTCACTAGCATGTAAGCTCCATGAGTTCAGAGTGCCTTTTTACCCACTGCTGTATCTCTACCACCTTGAATAATGCCTGGCTTATTGTAGTTCAGTGAATGAATAAATGTGAATGCACATGATATAGACCATGAGAATACAATATCTAATTGATATTACTATGTCCCCGAGACCCCCAACATATTGTAGGGTTTATGGTTTTCAAAAGTTAGCCTTACGTAGAAAAAAAATCAAAACTGTTCCTTCTTTCCTAGAAAGCTATGGATATTGAATCCTATTCTTTTAAACAATACAGCTAATATGGAAGAAAATTGATGACTATTAGAAATCCTACAGAATAAAAATGTCATTGCTATGAAGTAGATAGCTTTAGCTGGAAGTAGGCAAAATTTTTTTCTTAAAAAGCAAACTAGAAATTCAGTATAAATTTAGAAAACCGTTAAAAATTTCAGTGTAAATTCATAATTTAATTGTGTAGCATTACTATAGACTTAGAATCAGGGTTAAAATGTCAATTTTCATCATGTTTGATAGCAATGCAGTAAGGCTTGAAAGCAAAATAACACAAAGCTATTAGAGATAGGGAAACCAAATTAGCACATGCAGGCTATGTTATTTTATATCTACAAAGTCTAAGGATATAAATGAAATTGGAGTACATAAATATGTAGTGAAGCAACTGAGAACAAAATGAATGTTTAAAAAAATAGGGTTTAAAAATAGTTGAAGCTTGTAATATAGTATTTAGTGTTCTTTTTTTCCCTGTCTAAAGTTGAAGTTATCTTTTAAAAGATTATTTATAACAGAAATAAGGATAAATACTTAGGTAACAATTCATGAAATAGAGAGCATGCAATGAAGAAAAGAATGATGTGAAACTCTACTGAAGTCAGGTAATTAAAAGAATATACAATTGCTGGAGGGAAGACAATATTATAAAAATGTTGATTCTTCACAAATTACTTTTCTAGTTTAGTTAAATTTAATTCAATCCTACATCGTAATGGGGTTTTATTATAGAAATAAGTTAAGTTCATTTAGCATATTAAATAGGTATGAATATCTGAAAGTTTTATTTTTAAAAAGTCTAGTACACGTACATGTCAAAAAGCTAAAAGAGACCTGGCATGGTAGCTCACGCCTGTAATCCCAGCACTTTGGGAGGCTGAGGCAGGCAGATCACCTGAGGTCAGGAGTTCAAACCAGCCTGGCCAACATGGTGAAACTCCGTCTCTACTAAAACTATAAAAAATTAGCGGGGCATAGTGGCACACACCTGTAGTCCCAGCTACTCAGGAGGCTAAGGCAGGAGAATTGCTTGAAACTGGCAGAGAGAGACTGCAGTGAGCTGAAATCACGCCACTGCACTCCAGCCTGGGAAACAGTGAGACTCTGTCTCAAACAAACAAACAAACAAAACAAAGCTATAAGAGTATTAAGTGTCATACTATATAAAATAGCAGTCTTTAAGAATCTAGTAATTCTACAAATATAAATCAACCTACCATCCTGTCGTTTAACCTAATATAGTAATAGTTCATTTATAAGTCATAATTTGAGATACAATAAACTTGGTGTTTACATCATGAGTAGGTAAATAATTGTCTTTATATGTGTTGTGCTTAGATTTTTCTTCCTACTTTTGTTTTTTAATAAGTTTAATTATTTATTTCGCCACATGTATACTTTTCTTTAAGCCGTTCTATGAAATTTTCAAGCCGCTCCATTGGATCCACTACAAAAAGAATATCAATTTGTTCTGCAGAATTATCATATTTATCTGAGAATCTATGAATTCTCTCTTTTCTATTTTCATGATCCAGGCCTACTGTACAAGTCTTTTTTCTAAAACTTTCTTTTAACACTTTCTAGGTTGAAACGAATGTTTTCTCAATCCCATGTGCTCTTCTTTCTCCTTTACGTTGTGCTACTAGATTTGGTGGGAGAATCTCCTCACAGCTTCCTAAGAGATCTGAACTTCCATTCTGTAGGTGGAAAAGAGGGAATCATCTGTTAGTACAGGATGTGGCTGCTATTCTGCTCCACGGCGAAATGCCTTTGACCAGTTCCTTTCATTTTCTGCCCTGTGCCTCCACCCTACCTTCACTAAACTAATACATCCAAATACTGAGTATCTCATGAATTCTACAGAGTTAATTAGTTGTCATAGTATTACCTTACCATTCATTTAAGACTGAGATCTTCTGCCTTGCCATATTGATAATCATTTATTCACTTTATTTATGATGTTGTGTTCACTTCCATTGCCATATGGATTTTTTTTTACTCTTGGGTTTATACCATTTTTATTCTTTCACAGTTATTTTAGTTTGGATCTCAGGAAATCAAAGTAATAAACTCAAAGTGCCATATTTAAATGAATTTTTAATACAATTATTTGGAAAAAAAAGAGGAATAAGGAAATTCTACCATAAGACATGTTAAATACAAGTAACAAATAATTAAGTTAATTGGGTACTGATTAGAAGTAGAATGTTATCAGTAGTATGGAAAAATATTCCAAAAAATATATCTTGGCATATATAGAAATTAAATAAAGTTAGCATGAGATCAGTAAGGAAAAAAATCAAAACAATTTTACAACTGATTAGCTATTTGGATAAATTAATGGATTAGATAGATTGATCAGTTATTCTTAACTATTTTTGTTCATCCATATTTACCTGTATAACACATTATACTCAGTAATAGCTCTCATAATCTGCTATAATTCACATCAAGAGAAGCAGGACCAACACATTCTCTGGAAGACATATGAAAATATCCAGGGAAAGGCTAATATAGTTTTTAAAATTTATATTCCCCAGCTAAACTGATATACTCTCCCTTTCTCTACTAGAGGAAAGAAGTGTACTTCTTTGCAGATTTCTATTACTGTTCTAAATAAAAATCAAGATATTAAAAACTGGAAGAAAATATGAGAATTATTTCTCAGATACCTAGTTTGGGAAAAAAATAGATTTAGAATAAAGTATTTTAGGAAAATTGTCAAGTATTACAACAAAATTAAACTATATAAAACTATATAAAAGATACTATAAACTAAAAGCTTCTTTCTGTGGGGAAAAAAAGACTTAAAGATAACCAACACACTTGAAAAAT